>NW_025423271.1:1483731-1564256 GCF_020497125.1 Mauremys mutica | reverse complement strand
CAGGGTAGAGGTGTAGCTTATTTCAGCCAGTGTACCCATGTAGGCAAGTTTTTAGTAAGCAAAGAGTATTTTATTACCCACTTTGGTCCCAAGTGACAGCAGGCCCTGCTATTCTTCTAGCCCAGTGGTTCTCAACCATGGGTACATGTACCCCAGGGGTACACAGAGGTTTTCTAGTAGGTACATCAACGCATCTAGATATTTGCCTAGTTTTACAACAGGCTACATAAAAAGCACTAATGACTTGTTTATATGGCTGTACAAATGTAAGTACAATATTCATATTCCAATTGATTTATTTTGTAATTCTATAGCAAAAAGAGAAAGTCAGCAATTGTTCAGTAACAGTGTGGCTGTGACACCTTTGTATTTTTATGTCTGATTTTGTAATTAAGTAGTTTAAGTGAGGTGTAACTTGGGGGTATGCAAAACAAATCGGTCTCCTGAAAGGGGTACAGTAGGCTGGAAAGATTGAGAGTCACTGTTCTACCCCACTTACCTTCCTTCTATAATTCTGTGTCTTGTCTCAGAGTAAATTTGTTACCATATTGCTCATTAGTTTTCTTTGTTTCAGGGCCCAAGTATAAACACTCTTGGGTTCCTCTGACAGTTTTTTTCCCCACTAGAGCTGTGCATCCAGAGAAGCCGGTCAGGAGGATTCTTCTGTTTTGATGGCTGCGGCACTGTTTAAGTGGTTGGATCATTCATTCTTAATGAATTGTAACCACAGGCCCAAGGCTGTGTTCCTGTTGAAACTGCTTGAGTAGAAGGGGCCCCTTCAATTCCCCTTTGACTTCTAACACCTACCCTTACAACACAAGCACATAAATATTTAGGGTAAGGGCCGGCTCCAGGCACCAGCAAAGGAAGCAGATCGTCCTCTCTGGTCTTGACAAATTCTATTTTGACTTCTAGCCATTTGAAATGCCAACGATTATGTTCCTGGCTTGTCGCTTAAACCGTCACCCCTCCCTTTGCATCCTCCGTTGGCTCCCCTTGTCCACCACATCAAGACTCTTCACAGATTATCCCTGCCCAACCTATTATATAATTTTTATATATATACATATACATATATATATATATATACACACACACACACACACACACACACACACCGTATTGTCCTGAGTATAGGCCGCACTTTTTCCCCCTAATGTAAGTCTTTAAACTAGGGGTGCGGCCTACAATCGGGATGTTGCAAAAAACAATAAAAATACCGGTATATTTTTAAAATAGCACCAAACTTTAAGGGTGCGGCTTATAATCGGGAGTGGCCTATACTGCAAATCCATATCATCGTCGGACTCCTCACTGTCACTTTGGAGCTGAAGGAATAGCTCAACTGCCAAACGTGATGTGCTGGCGACAGTCATCAGCAAAGTCCTCAGCAGCTCAGGCTCCATTTCACACAGAAAGCGTGCTGCACTCACAATGGCAAGAAACGTGGACGGCGAAACTGTGACTGCTGGGAAGTGAAGCGATGCACCACGGGGCGTTGGAACAGGAAGCGGAATGACCCACACACTTCCTTCCCCTTCCCACAATACTCAGCGCCAAAACGGGACGAGGTGCTCTGTGGGATAGCTGCCCACAATGCACCTCTCAGTACAGCGCTGCAAATGTGGCCACACTGCAGCGCTGGTAGCTGTCAGTGTGGCCACACTGCAGCGCTGGCCCTGCACAGCTGGACGACCAGCGCTGCAAACTACCAGCGCTGCAACTCGCCAGTGTAGCCATACCCTAGGAAATTCCTTGGTTTAGTATGGCTCCCATGAACAAGTGAAATGATTGGATAAGCTTTCAAAACTCTCGTATTGGCTGTAATGTCACGGGGACATAGATCATACGAAAAAGCCACTAACTTGAGAATCCACCTCAGGTGTTAAACTGAGCCCCATGCGTGTTGGAGCAGGATTTGGTGCGGTGGGGGTGCTCAGTCAATGCTGTGTAGTCATGCAGTACAGACAGTTTATTAATTTAGTAAATAAGAAATTTATCAATTATTAGTGATCAATTATATTGCTAATGGTTATAGGTAGTTAGCTCATTATGGCATCTTAGTGCCTTCATTAAAGATGTTCAGTGCATGACTGAAGTGTGCGTTATAAAGTGTATCCACAGCCTGATGCAGTGAGTAACATAAAGCGGGTTCACTGCTCAACATACTGTGTATTTATGATGGATTTCAAGTTTCTCAGGAAGATGAAATACCCAGGGTAAATTCAAGAGTTACAAGCCCAGGAAAGGGACCTGTCTTATTCTTTATTATGATGGCAGTGGGTTTCTCAATTAAATCAATGGGGCTTAGAGCCCAGCCTTCATAAATACAGTGTTCATCCATTGGAGAGCTGGGGAGGGGAAGATGTGGTTCAAATGATGCCTAAGGTCATAAACAGAATGACTCGGTACCATTCCCTGATTAGCTTTCAATTTTCCTAAGCAACAAAATTCACCCTGCCACATTTTTTTAGAAAATCCTGACAGAATGCGGAGCGGAGCTGCTGCTGCTACCTCTCCAGCCAGGCTCTCTTAGGCAGCCGCTGCATTGCACAGAGCAGCGACCCTGAAAAGCCACCTTCAGCCATGTGAGAAGCAGCTCTGTCCCACGCCAGGTCGTGGGGGCAGCGCTGGATCTGCGGTTTCCCTCACGTGCTTTGCAATAGGCACTCCGCAGCTCCTTTACTTTAACCCTGCACTGCAGCGCGTCTCGCTCATGGCCCTTTTCCAGCATGGCTCTTGATACCTGGGCAAAGGTATCATAATTCTTACGGCTAGAGCGCAGCTGTGCCTGCACAGATTCCTCCCCCCAAACACTGATGAGGTCCCTCAGCTCACCATTGCTCCATGCTGGGGCTCATTTGCCACATGGAGGCATGGTCACCTGTAAAGATTAACTGATTGCACTCCACACCTGGCTGAGCAAACAGGAAGGGGATTTTTAAAATTCCCGGGGCATTTAAAGGGTGGGTCACCTGAGGCCAGGGCAGTAGAGTCTGACCTGATGAGCAGAGTGGCTGAACAGGCATTCTGGGATACATTCTTATACCCTGGAGGCCAATCACAGCGCTGGTGTGTGGCCACACTTGATGACCAGCGCTGCAGCACCAGCGCTGGAATCCTTATTCCCCATGCTGAGTGAGGTGTTTTTCTTGGAATCAGTTCTGTATTTATAACTTTGTAAATAAATTATTTTGCAAAAACCTTTTCAGAGTTCTTTACAATGCCCCTAAAAACCTGGCTACTAAGGTGATCAGACCACTTGTTATGCCAGACAAGGATAGATGAGAGAGCTGGACGGGTGTATAGGTGCATCCCCTTACACATACAACTCTATTACTGAAGAAATTTCTCTTTTCAACTTGCTTTCCAGTCTTCCTGACCTTGCTATTTCCTCATGATTGCTGCCAATTTTAGACACTAACAGAAAATACTAGGAGCATTAAATAAGATCTATTTCTCCAGTAAAATGGATCTCTTGTATTTTTTTCCACCAAGATACAGAAGAGATAAGAACGAGAGAGAAAATTCCCATGTGGGTAATAATTACCTTGTCAGTCTTTTTGTCTGAAGCTCAGCAGATGGCAAATATCCTCTCTATTCAGAACTCTAATGGTCAAGTTTTTATTGCCTTTCAGGATATTTGCAAGAGCTTTTTTGTGCAATTTTTACAAGGATTTATATACACATCAGAATGAAGCATAAGCATAGGGGATTAAAAGGACACTGTCAAGGCTATTAAAAAAAAAACCAGAAACCAACTGGACCTGACAGATTTCCCAGCCGCAAGATACTAAAGATGTGTTGATTTGTTAATGCCATATTTAAATGAAGTCTGTAACAAAGGCTTAGAGAGGCAAATTGGGTTTAAGGGAGTGTAATCTAGATTACAGCAAGGGACTGGAAATCTATGTTTCTATTTTATGTACTTGTATAGTCCCTAACCATAGTATCTAAGTATTTCACAATTATTAATGTATTTATCTTCACACTACCCCTGTAAAGTAGGGATGTACTATTACCCCTATTGTACAAATGGGAAGGGAGGCACAGAGGGTATGTCTACATAGCAATGCTATACCCATGGCTGGTCACATTAGCAAGTGCAGCTAAAAGGAGAAACACTCCAGAAATGAACAGCTTTAGGGTGACATAAAAGGTACCTACTTTAGACAGCCATTGTCCTCCTATAGCACTTCAAGCAGATGAAAAAGTGGAGTACAATTCCTTATGCAAACTGTGCTATTTAATAGGTTTTCTGAAGTTTCAATATGGAGTGGATTGCTTACCCATAAAAGGCTATCTCCCCTCCTTTCTTTTAGTTCGAGATGGCATCTGCTTCTCTAGCGTGATAGCATTTGTAATTACGTCATCCCTATCCCAAGTGATGCCGTGCATTCTATCAGACTTTATAAAGCCCTGAAAGGCACACTTGAGTAGTTCTCTATCCTCCCTTCATCTCTAGTAAAATCTAAACAATTGTTAGCTAAGTTCCCTCTAAGCTAAGTTCCCACGGCCGCACAGCTGCCTATTAAGCCCCGTACAGGTGCTCAGGTACGGACCTGCCCCAGACCTGCTACAGCCAGGGGAGAGGTGCCCTTCCCCCGGCCCAAACCTAGCCCTGGCATGGACCTGCCGCGGCCAGGGGAGAGGAACCTCTCCCACCACCCCCAGCCCAAGTGCTGCTGCCAGGAGAGAGCTGAGTGGAATCTTCTCTTCCCGCCATAGGCCCTGGCAGCCTGCATCCCAAACCCCTAGTCCCTGGCCCCACCCCAGAGCCTGCACCCCCAGCTGGAGTCTTCAACACCCCCGCAGCCCAAACCTCTGACCACGCCCTGATCCCCGTCACCTCCATATTGGTGCACATAACAAAATTCATTCTGCACATGAGTGGGGAAAAATTAGATGGAACACTGATCTGTACTAACACCACAGCCTGGGAAAGAACAATTACCATTCATGTTAAAACAGATCAGTAAGGTTGGTGTCACACACACACACAATTTAGGCAAGCCTGTAATAGGCAATGGAGGACAAGATGATCTCCTGCCACTTACAAGATTGTGGGGGCCTCTCCCACAAGTCCATAGACTTTCCTCCCTCAAGTTGTTTTACCTGATTATTTCTAGCCTCTGCTGACTCAGAAAATCTATTTCCTTACCTACCTTCATACTACAGTCATTGATATATCGGATCACATCCAACAGTGATCAACTGTCCTGAGCAGGCAAGGTGAAAAATATTTGTTTCCTGGACTGTTCTGGCTCATGAAGTATTTCAAAGGGGGTGGGAGGGAAGTCTTTTTTTGTGGGGTTGCTGTGGGGGGCAGCAGCAGCAGCAGAAAGAAAAAGCGTGGAGAGAATCTCAGGCCTAGCATGAACTTTGTGTGTTTAACATGGCATGTTACAGACCAAATAAGGGAAATGCATTAGCCAAAATACAAAGCAGCCTGGGCCTCATTAGAAAAGTGTGATTTTACTTTTTTCAGAATACCAACTGTACATGATTCTTACAGGCAGAAGTCAAGTTCCTGGAAACTGTACTAATACAGAGAAGTCATGTTTACAAGTATTAGTACATGTTTAACAAGCCTTCTGGTGGAACACTGGGTTAGGTAAATTAGCATCCTCTCTCATATCCTGGAATTTGGAAAATTGTCATTAATAAACACATCCATCCCAAAAATCAAGAAAGGTAGTACTATTTTTTAAAGCACCCACAGTACCAATCCAATAATTCTTTGTGCTAGTATCTGCCGACAGTCTGATCTATAAAACTGTTCCTTACAGACAGCAGATATTTTTAATGTAGTTCTGCTGTATAAGTCACATACCAAGTGGCAACTCATTAAGAACAAACCAAACGAGCTTTTGTAGAAGCAGAGGCCAAAATTACTGGCCTGTACTGAAGACAGATGCAAACTTCAGTAACATATTTACAGGCTGAGCCACTTTATAGTACACAAATAAGTCTCAAGACTTATGTCGGATTTAGGCACATTATGGAACACTGATTTTTGTAATTTTTCACATGACCAAGTTTTAAGAGTTCTCACTTTTTAAAGTCACTGGCTTCACTAAAAATAGACTTGCAAAAGGAAGAACAAGTGTTTCTCAGCATTCACTGCTTCCCAATACACGGGATCAGCACTCATTCCCCAAGGATTATGGTAGTTCTCTTGGAACAAGATAGGATTACTGCTAGTGCAAAATGGTGCCTTATAGTTTTCAAAAAGTGTTTAAATGGAACTCCAATAAGGTGCTCTTAAACAGATGGAGATCAGCTTCCCATTGAAAGATATATATTTTCAAATTAAAATATTTTTCTGGCAATTTGCCCTAATATACTGACTAGATCTTGCCATTGACTTTACTCACTAATGCTAGATGCAATATGGCACTAAATATTTAATAAAATACATTGCACAATAAAACTCTTGATTAAAAGTCTCAATTAAGCTAAAAACAAAAGTAATAAGATTATACCCTAGTACACAGGCTGCTGAGAGTAGTGAAGGGCAGTTAGTCCTTTACTGTAGTCATGCATATGTGGGCTGTAAACGTTATAAAAGGGCTGAATCTCCAGGTTCATTTTTACTTCAGCATAGGAGAGGCAAAGAAGTATCCCTGGCGTCCAAGGTTGGTTGCAGACTTGCTTTTGCTCCCAAATCTAATTAAACAGAGAAGGATCTGTTATAAAGCAATAATTCCTAGCCCTGCCATTAGAGCACCTCCTTGTGATGGACTGGTGAATTAGCACCTCTACAAGTACAGTGCCATTATCTTTATTCACCATCCTGTGCTTTTTTAACACTCCTTTTTAATTTTGATTTGTTTGTGGTCCCCCCTCCCTGCTCACAAGGTCACATACTACTTATGATGGGACTGCCTTTTGTTGGTTCCTAGCGTCTGAAGTACAGGCATTCTGTTTAACTGAGTGCCATGGAAGCTAGGGAGAGAAGCTTGGACTTGTACACATAAGCTGCCCTCTGGCCAGCTACATTAAGAGCCATAAAGGAGCAGGGATGAAAGGCAGGTGGCTTTCATGGAGCCCCCTACTGTTATGAAATTTGCATTGAGGAAGGGCAGAACCGAGGCCCTGCAACTTTCTCAACCCCTTTAGTTCTCCGCCATATATTCCACCCCTCCCATGGAGTAGTGCCCCTCTCCATCCCAGTAAGCAGTTGATTAGTCTCTTATAAAAAAAACGGCATAAACACCAAGCACTGTGCAATACTCAGTGAATGCTCCCTAACGATCACCGACAGATGCTCTGCTGTGAACAGCTTCTCCTAGCCGACATAGCTACCACCGCTTGAGGAGGTGGTTTTATTATGCTGACAGGAGAGCTCTCTCCCATCGGCATAGAGCAGCTACACAATCGATCTTACAGCAGCACTGCTGCATCGATATAGCTGTGCGGCTGTAAGTTCTCTAGCATAGACATGGCCTTAGCATTTGATTTTTACTATCCCAAAGCATGCAGTGCCACTTACTTCGGGGTAGTCTTGCTGAGCGTAGATCGGACCTTCTGGGACAGGGAGCTAGATGAAGGAGTCTTTGTCAGTTGCTGTTCTGGAGTAGTGAGAGGACCCAGCATGCTCACTTCCGACAGAGGAAACAAGAGTCATATTAAAACAGGCACATAACTGACACACAAATGTTTCTTCTTAAACTAAGATAATGGGATTATATTTTGCCTCGTTGCAATATGGTAAATCAGGGCAACTCTGCTGAAGTCAACGATGGGACTCCAGATTTACACAAGTGAAAACAGCAGAAAAACTGGCCCGATATGTTCTATAAAAATAGAGGCACAACAGCAAAGCTAAGTGAAGCAGGAGTCACTACTTAATACACTTTGTATGTAAAAATGTGTTAGTCTTCCACAAGGTTTGCTGAAGTTTGAGAGAAGCTTGTCTTTCCTGTCATAAGCTACTTCCCTCCCCATTCCCCACAAAATGCCCTTGTAATATTGCACCAATTGATGATGCCGCAGCTAGATATTTAACTCTTTAAAAGCTTATTCGTAACTTGACGTTCAGACTTACAGCACTAAAGGCAGTAGGTGTTACAGAGGCTTGGTTATCAAGGTGAATAGCAACAGTTAGGCTTAGGCTGGGGACTAAGAGCAAAATGTTGTCCTCGGTGTGAAAAAGCAATACTCCTGAGGCTGGGAGGTGGGTAAAACAGACGAAAGAATGCCTGTTTTGAAATGCCATTAGAGAGACAAGATGGGTTCGAAAGCTCGTCTCTTTCACCAGTTGGTCCAACACAAGATATTACCTTATCCCACTTGTTTTTCTATTATCCTGGAACCAACATGGCTACAGCACTTGAAATGCCATATCAGGAATAAAGAGCCATGACCATCAGTGTCAAAGGCGGTATGGTAACTGGAGGGTGGAAGAGGAGGAGTTACAGTTTGGCAAGCCTGTTCCAACACAATCTAACAAAAGGCTTTGATCTGAGGTCATTGTTTTAAAGTGGATGTTTGGCCATAGTTGAAGATCTGATAGAGCAACATTCCAGGGCTACCTTTAACATCTGGTGTTCGGGGAGTGGAATAGGCATTGGAGTTTTCAATTACATGCGCTGGGTCAATGTCTTCTTGCTCCACCATCATGAACTGGCTCCAGTATTCCACTGGCAGTGACAGCAGCCGCTCTACCACCTACAGAAACATACTTTAGCACACAATTCCCCACCGTACCAGAAACTTACAACTCATTCAGCCTAAAAGTAGTATCAGATGGGCCAGAGGACAACAGCCCCAGGTGCTAGTAGAATCTGATTCTTTAACAGGACACTTCATGTGTCTCACATCGACATTCTACCAGGTGTCATTACTAATCACCTACCTTGGGTTGTCGTTTAGTGTCCTGCAAGAGTGTCATGGGGTCAGGATCTGGCACAGCATGGGCAACTATTGTGGGTCCAAAGACTTTGGAAAGGTTGGTGATGTCCATTTTAGTGTCTGGGCTCTGAGCCACTCTAGACAAGAAAGAAAGAAAAAGGACATTGAGTAAATTTTGTTCACAGATAGAAAACCCTGATAATGTGAGCTGATGTCAATTATATCTGAATTTGCAAATAGTCCCAGGTAATGACTCCCCTGTCACTCAACCACCAGGGTAAGCCTGTAGAAACAGAACTACAGCATCATCTCTTTTTCCCCATTTCCAGAACTCCTAACCTGGCTGAACCCACCTCTGAAGGTGAATCATGAGGAAAGCGAGTGTATCTCTGTTAGCCTGAGGGAGTTCACCAACAGCCTCGTACATGGCAGCTACACTGTTGTCTTCATCCAGAATTTCTTTAAATAAGAAAAGAAAGCGATTAGAGAGGTCTGTGGGATCATTTTCCTCAGACAGCAGTATGTTCTATCACAGTGCTGGAGGGTGTTAAGATTCTGGGTCCCATGCTCCTGAGTTCTAGTTCTAACACTGATACTATCTAACCTTGGGCAAGGTCATTTAAACACCTGTGCTCTGGTTTCCTCATCTAAAATGGGGCTAATACCAGTGTCTGAGAGGTTTTGTGTTACGAGGCTTTATGTGTGTAAAATGCTTTGAAATCTTCTGGTGAACAGCACTGTAAGTATTGTGAGCACTCTGTTGGACACTGATTTCAAAGATTTTCTGTACAAATGTTAGAATAGCTTCAAGACTGCACTAACTTGTGCATCATTCCTGAACAGGATACTGACTTTAATCTAAAAATATGGGATCTAGAGAGCGAGTATTCTCCTAATGTTAGCAGCCTACATGATAATATCTACAGAATGAGAGAGCTGCAGCTGGAAGGCAGATTACTTATCAGAGAAAGTTCTTCAAAGACCTGGATGAGATACTTCACTATGTATAACAAAGCTAATACCAGGCAGTGTTGTACAGGCAGATCTATGGTAGGAAGGAAGATCTCTCTACAGTATACCCAGTACTGCCAATACATTCACACCCAAGAAGGATTGCCAATTCAGATGGATCTGTCTGAGAATGGACCCTCAGACACTACAGCTGCCAGTGGTATTTGGCTCGCCTCACCTGCTGCCTCCATAAAAGTCTTGTTTAGCCGGAATGTGAGAATGGGTTCCTTTAGGCTACACAGGAAGTCTTTAAGAAGGCCACAGATGGCATGGATATCATCCACTTTGCTGAGCAGGGGCACAGTCTTCCCTCGAAGGAACTTCTCCTTCAGCTCTTTTACTGTCCGGTCGCAGCCAGAAATTCGGTATAGGCCTGTCTGTTAGAGAGCAATGCCGAAAGTCAGGACTTCACCTGCCTAAACATCTTGAGAAGGCAAAGTCTAGATTCTTCAGTAAAAACAGTCTCCTGCCCCCATTGTGAACTGAGAGATCTCTTGAGTAGGGACTCAAGTATCAGAGGGGTAGCCGTGTTAGTCTGGATCTGTAAAAGCAGCAAAGAATCCTGTGGCACGTTATAAACTAACGGACGTTTTGGAGCATGAGCTTTTGTGGGTGAATACCCACTTGCATCCGACGAAGTGAGTATTCACCCATGAAAGCTCATGCTCCAAAACGTCTGTTAGTCTATAAGGTGCCACAGGATTCTTTGCCGCTGAGTAGGGACTGTAACTTGCTCATCGTGACTCATGTGTTGAACAGCACTGTGTACAACTACAGCATCATAAACAAGAGAGCCTCAGATTAACCAACTATGGCTGTGATATTAGAGCCATATTTGTTTCACTAGTACCCCCACTGATTTCAGGTAATTCTTACCTCACGTAGCCCTCGCTGCTCAATTTCATTCACACAATGTACTACAATGGAAGGAATCATTGGCGGAGTCATGGGCACAAAGTCCACCAGTGTCCCCTATAAGAAGGAAGAGACTGATTTTGCAACATTGACATTTACAGGTTTCAGGACACTGGAAGTGCTCAGGAGATCCCAACAGATCTAGGCTTAGGAGCAGTCACTAGATTCTCATTCCCCAGACCCACAGAGGTAGGTGCCATGGGCACAAAGAGAGGATAAACACCATGTGCTCCTGTAGAGAGCTAAAACAGTATCTATCCAGAAGTCCCTCATACAACAGTCTTACTCTATAGGCAATGGAGAGCCAAGAACTGAGTTTAACTTAAGATGTGTTGCACCTGTGGTTATCATACATGAGAGGCTCAGGCAAAAGACTCCTGCTTCACAGGCCAGTGGAAAATGGACTATGCAGCAGATATGAAGGGAAAGGAGGGCAAGTAATATTACCATTTAATAAAGCAGATAACTCTGGCACCTATATATCAAGATCTTAAGTTCACTAGAAATGTCTAGACAATGGGAAGGAGTACTATTGTAAGTGGTCAAAAAAGAGGGATCTAGCCAAAAATGAGCAGGAGACTCCTAAGGACAAGCTTAGCTGTGCCATCATTCACCAATCTGAAAGCATCTTAAGGTTCCAATTTAAACAAAATAACTTTGCCAATAACTTCAATTGACAGACGAGGCTGCACTGGAAACACTGATACATGCAGAGCCGGAAATAGTTTGTGACTGCTTGTAAAATCAGAACAAAATGCCTCCACCACATACTTTCAGAGCCACCACATACAATTCTCCACCCTCCAAAAAAATCACATTCCTACTATTCTTGGCTTTATTTAACAGTCTCATTTATGTATATCTATTAGATCTGTAATAAAGCAGACAATCCACATAATGCAGCAACAAGGTCTAGTTCTCCCAAATAGGCATTAGCCCATTTGTTGTGGCAGCTACAGGATTTAAAGCTCATCTCACATAAAGCCATACCTCTCCAATTCTGACAGGAGTGCCTGTTAATGTTGGGATGCAAGGAAGGGGACAGCGGTCCCGACATTCTGGGTGAGTCACCACACGGCAGTCCCTACACTTTAGGGACAGTTTCCCAAACTTTATCTGCTTTCCACATGGAATGCATGACTCTGGTTTGATAACCTGGAAATAAAGAGCCTGTGTGTGAGGAAGCGGTAATAATGCAACAAAACAATAGATACAGTTTAGCTGCAAGGTCTACTGAATGAGTTTCTTGTTCTATATTGATGGCAAAGCACAGAAACTGTTGTGACAGAATAATAAGGTTGGGAGTTAAATAAGCCCTTGTCAATGGTTGGTGATTCTGCTTCTAGCAAACCCTGATCATTTATTTAATCATCTTAGTTACAGCCATCATGACATCTCTTACAGTCATTGGGACATGCATGGGAAATCTAAACTCTGGATCTCAAGGGCTGAATTGTCAGCTGTTAAACTTCAGCATAGCAGTGCAAGACGTTTCACAGCAGGAGCTAACAAAGCATTAGAAACTTGGTGCCTATCTGCCAGGGGATGCTTCTCGCCCCCCCCCCCCTTTCCTCCCTCTGGCTCTGCACAGGCCCCATCCCCACTCCACCCCTTCCCCTAAGGCCTCACCCCCCCACCCTGCTTCTTCCCACCCCCACCCCCTTCCCACCCAGTTCCATCCCCTCCCCCGAGCATGCTGTGCCCTTGCTCCTCCCCTCTCCCTCCCAGCACCTCCTGACACCACTAAACATCTGATCCCCGGCAGGCAATGAGAGGGAGGAGGTGGTGCTGGGGGGAGGGGTCGGTTCTGGTAGGGGGCTCCTCCATGCCCCCCCCCGCCCACCACTCATCTCTCCACCCCGTTTGCCCATCTCTCGCCTCACCTCCTCACCCCGAATCACTGTACCCAAGGGACGGCTCTGCCTGCATGAGGACTCAGGGTCAGAGTCCAGAGCTGAAACTGCCAACATCAGATTGGATAACTGACACTGTGCACCAGCCTGCACTCAGAGGGATGTACAGTGAATCTCTTTCAAGACTGCCAGTACACATACTGTCTTTGATACAAATTTGTGCAGCCTCATCCCCCCACTGCTCTGAGGAGTGTTAGATCCATCAGTTTCAGATCTGGATTCCAGCTGCCTACTGCCCAAGCTTGAGTCACTATTCCAGGGTTGTAAACTGGCTGAGAGAGAGAGAGAGAGAGAGAGAGAGCGCGCTGTAGAATAATTTTCCAGCCTTCTGTTTTCAGTATAAAGACTATATGATTGAGTCAAGTGTCTTGGAACGGGCAGGAAATTATTGTGAATGACTGAGGGATATTCATGGCCTAACAAGTACTGCCAGTTGCACCTGGCATCTGTGTTATGCCAAAGGTAGTGCAACCAGCAGAGGCTGTTACAAGATACAACTGGCAATTAATGGTTAATTATACAGTTTTGTGTTCCTATCTACCTCACAGGCAATCACTCTGGCAGACATGCTTTCCAAAGCCAAGCAAAGCCTGGTGCGAAGGTTGCGGATCTCTTGAGGCATCAGAGGACGGAAGAGTATAATGTAAGGGCCGGGTCAGATGATAAACAGTCACATAAAAAAGAATCTGGCACATCAGAAAAAGGGCAGACAAATAAACAGGGGCAAGTGCTTGTACACAAATGCTAGAAGTCTAAATAATAAGATGGGTGAACTAGAGTGCCTGGTGATAAAGGAGGATATCGATATAATAGGCATCACAGAAACCTGGTGGACTGAGAGCAATCAATGGGACACAATCATTCCGGGGTACAAAATATATCGGAAGGACAGAACAGGTCGTGCAGGGGGAGGAGTAGCACTATATGTGAAAGAAAACGTAGATTCAAATGAAGTAAAAATCTTAAGCGAATCCACATGTTCCATAGAATCTCTATGGCTAGAAATTTCATGCTCTAATAAAAATATAACATTAGGGATCTATTATCAACCACCTGATCAGGACAGTAATAGTGATGATGAAATGCTAAGGGAAATTAGAGAGGCTATCAAAATTAAGAACCCAATAATAGTGGGGGATTTCAATTATCCCCATATTGACTGGGAACATTTCACTTCAGGACGAAATGCACAGATAAAATTTCTCGATACTTTAAATGACTGCTTCATGGAGCAGCTGGTACGGGAACCCACAAGGGGAGAGGCAACTCTAGATTTAATCCTGAGTGGAGCGCAGGAGCTGGTCCAAGAGGTAACTATAGGAGGACCGCTTGGAAATAGTGACCATAATACAATAGCATTCAACATCCCTGTGGTGGGAAGAACACCTCAACTGCCCAACACTGTGGCATTTAATTTCAAAAGGGGGAATTATACAAAAATGAGGGGGTTAGTTAGACAAAAGTTAAAAGGTACAGTAACTAAAGTGAAATCCCTGCAAGTTGCGTGGGCCCTTTTTAAAGACACCATAATAGAGGCCCAACTTCAATGTATACCCCAAAATAAGAAAAACAGTAAAAGAACTAAAAAAGAGCCACCGTGGCTTAACAACCATGTAAAAGAAGCAGTGAGAGATAAAAAGACTTCCTTTAAAAAGTGGAAGTCAAATCCTAGTGAGGCAAATAGAAAGGAGCACAAACACTGCCAACTTAAGTGCAAGAGTGTAATAAGAAAAGCCAAAGAGGAGTTTGAAGAACGGCTAGCCAAAAACTCCAAAGGTAATAACAAAATGTTTTTCAAGTACATCAGAAGCAGGAAGCCTGCTAAACAATCAGTGGGGCCCCTTGACGATCAAAATACAAAAGGAGCGCTTAAAGACGATAAAGTCATTGCGGAGAAACTAAATCGATTCTTTGCTTCAGTCTTCACAGCTGAGGATGTTAAGGAGATTCCCAAACCTGAGCTGGCTTTTGTAGGTGACAAATCTGAGGAACTGTCACAGACTGAAGTGTCACTAGAGGAGGTTTTGGAATTAATTGATAAACTCAACATTAACAAGTGACCGGGACCAGATGGCATTCACCCAAGAGTTCTGAAAGAATTCAAATTTGAAGTTGCGGAACTATTAACTAAGGTTTGTAACCTGTCCTTTAAATCGGCTTCGATACCCAATGACTGGAAGTTAGCTAATGTAACGCCAATATTTAAAAAGGGCTCTAGGGGTGATCCCGGCAATTACAGACCGGTAAGTCTAACATCGGTACCAGGCAAATTAGTTGAAACAATAGTAAAGAATAAAATTGTCAGACACATAGAAAAACAAACTCTTGAGCAATAGTCAACATGGTTTCTGTAAAGGGAAATCGTGTCTTACTAATCTATTAGAATTCTTTGAAGGGGTCAACAAACATGTGGACAAGGGGGATCCGGTGGACATAGTGTACTTGGATTTCCAGAAAGCCTTTGACAAGGTCCCTCACCAAAGGCTCTTACGTAAATTAAGCTGTCATGGGATAAAAGGGAAGGTCCTTTCATGGATTGAGAACTGGTTAAAGGACAGGGAACAAAGGGTAGGAATTAATGGTAAATTCTCAGAATGGAGAGGGGTAACTAGTGGTGTTCCCCAAGGGTCAGTCCTCGGACCAATCCTATTCAATTTATTCATAAATGATCTGGAGAAAGGGGTAAACAGTGAGGTGGCCAAGTTTGCAGATGATACTAAACTTCTCAAGATAGTTAAGACCAAAGCAGATTGTGAAGAACTTCAAAAAGATCTCACAAAACTAAGTGATTGGGCAACAAAATGGCAAATGAAATGTAATGTGGATAAATGTAAAGTAATGCACGTTGGAAAAAATAACCCCAACTATACATACATGATGGGGGCTAATTTAGCTACAACGAGTCAGGAAAAAGATCTTGAGGTCATCGTGGATAGTTCTCTGAAGATGTCCACGCAGTGTGCAGAGGCGGTCAAAAAAGCAAACAGGATGTTAGAAATCATTAAAAAGGGGCTAGAGAATAAGACTGAGAATATATTATTGCCCTTATATAAATCCATGGTACGCCCACATCTCGAATACTGTGTACAGATGTGGTCTCCTCACCAAGATATTCTAGCACTAGAAAAGGTTCAGAAAAGGGCAACTAAAATGATTAGGGGTTTAGAGAGGGTCCCATACGAGGAAAGATTAAAGAGGCTAGGACTCTTCAGCTTGGAAAAGAGAAGACTAAGGGGGGACATGATAGAGGTATATAAAATCATGAGTGACATTGAGAAAGTGGATAAGGAAAAGTTATTTACTTGTTCCCATAATACAAGAACTAGGGGTCACCAAATGAAATTAATAGGCAGCAGGTTTAAAACAAATAAAAGGAAGTTCTTCACGCAGCGCACAGTCAACTTGTGGAACTCCTTACCTGAGGATGTTGTGAAGGCTAGGACTATAACAATGTTTAAAAGGGGACTGGATAAATTCATGGTGGCTAAGTCCATAAATGGCTATTAGCCAGAATGGGTAAGAATGGTGTCCCTAGCCTCTGTTCGTCAGAGGATGGAGATAGATGGCAGGAGAGAGATCACTTGATCATTGCCTGTTAGGTTCACTCCCTCTGGGGCAGCTGGCATTGGCCACTGTCGGTAGACCGATACTGGGCTAGATGGACCTTTGGTCTGACCCGGTACGGCCTTTCTTATGTTAATTACATCTCCAATAAATGGAGTAAAGAAGATGGAAATTAACACTTTCATAATGGTTAAATTTTAACTACAGCACTAATAGAACCAAACAGTATTTGTATGATACAAATGTGAGTTTTTAGAAATAAAATAAAAAAATGTGAAATGATTTAATGTATTGACAAATATTTTATGTGATTTCACAGTACCTGCATCGATTAACTTCTATACCTGATTTAGAATTAATGCAACACTGACACAGTAGTGTTGTTTAACGATTTTGTATATTTACATATATTTAATTTCTTTCACAGTCGCTTCAGCCCACAAAGCCCCTTCAAAAATCTAATATGGCCCTCATCTCAAAGTTTGGAGACCCCTGAGTTAGACCCTGAGCATGTAGGCAAGACACCAGCTGGACACCTGGGAAAGAATTCTCTGTAGTAATTCAGAAGCCTCCCTATCTAGTGTCCCATTACCAGCCATTGGAGATATATGCTGCTAGCAGCTGCAGATCACTACATACCAGTGTAGGCCATCTCATACCATTCCCTCCATAAACTTAACAAGCTCAGTCTTGAAGCCAGTTAGGTTTTTTTTGCCATTCCACACCAGACATGAATCCCTAGTTATAACACCACAGTACTGGGTTCCTGTAGACCAGGGGTTGGCAACCTTTCAGAAGTGGTGTGCCAAGTCTTCATTTATTCACTTTAATTTAAGGTTTCATGTGCCAGTAATACATTTTAACATTTTTAGAAGATATCTTTCTATAAGTCTATAATATAGAACTAAACTATTGTTGTATGTAAAGTAAATAAGGCTTTTAAAAATGTTTAAGAAGCTTCATTTAAAATTAAATTAAAATGCAGAACTCCCCAGACTGGTGGCCAGGACCCAGGCAGTGTGAGTGCCACTGAAAAATCAGCTCGCGTGCCGCCTTCGGCGCCCGTGCCATAGGTTGCCTTCCCCTGCTGTAGACAGAATGGTAACTAGAGACTATAAACCCAATCTTGTGGTATCATACCCCCACACTGATGCAAAATTATAACACTCATCATAGCTCTGTCAGGAGAATCAACATATAAGGACATATTTAATTTTGCTTAGCCATGCAGTGTTTTTTATGGCTGATTTTGCAAGACACTGCGCTACTGAAACAGCAATATGGGGAGTGAAAATAGATAATTCTCAAAGATTGGAGTTACATTACCAATGACTCGTCAGTCTTGTCAAAGCTGATGTCTGATAGAATTGAGCCAGATTCATCTATTGTTGAAAGTCTAAGAAGTAAAGTAAAAAACCTATTAGTCTGTGGGTTTCATTTCCAGTTGACTTCATGATTCCAGGGCAAGTTTACTGAGCAGGCAATAGCTATGTATTCCAGTCTGGAACAAGGCAAGACCTTGATGCTATGAATGTAGCATTAATGCAGTATAAATAAGAGTGCAGATTCACAAACTGCTGGACTGTCATTTGCGATTTACTAGGGGAAACCAAAATCCATGGAGTAGGAATAACCCAGATTTAGCATGTCAGTATTTTGTTGTATTCCCAAATCACAAGCCTTCTCTCTTCCTCCTCCCTTCCACATAAAGCTTCTACCTCTTCTGATTGCGAAGCTTTTGACTGCAGCCCATCAGACAAGCACAGAGAGTGACTTTCTTCTACTTTCCTACCCCCATGTAATTTGCAGTTTTGTGGTATTAAATTCAAGACCTAGCCAAGACTATTTAACTACCAACACAGTTAAGACGAGAGAGAGTCCAGAAAACAGAAACAAAAATGATAAAAGGTTTAGAAAACCTGACATATGGGGAAAGATTAAAAAACTGGGTATGTTTCTTTTGGAAAAAGACGACTGAGGGTGGAACCAATAATAGTCTTCAAATACGTTAAGGGATGTTATAAAGAGGATGGTGATCAATTGTTCTTCATGTCCAATGAAGGTCGGACAAGTACTAATGGGCTTAATCTGCAGTAAGGGAGATCTAGGTTAGATATTAGGAGAAATTTTCTAACGATAAAGATAGTTAAGTTCTGGAAGAGGCTTTCAAGGGAGGGTTTTGAATCACCATCATTGGAGGTTTTAAGAACAAGTTAGACAAATACTGGTCAGGGATACTTTAGCATGAGGCCTGGATGAGATGACCTCAAGGTCCTTTCCAGCCCCACATTTCTATGATTGTAAAACAAGAAATTAGGAACAACCGCGTCAGATGAGACCAGTGGTCTGTCTAGTTTAGCATCTACTCTGATGGTGGTTAGTGTCAACTCATTCAGAGGAAGAAAGAAAGAAACCCTGCAGTGGACAGTTATGGAATATCCTGTCCCAGAAAGGAAGAATCTTCCTAACCCTCATCAGTTCATGGTTGGTTTATGTCCTGAAGCATGAAGGTTTACATCCATTCTCAAATACAATATACTACTGTAACTGTGCTTATTCCCTATATAGAGTAATTTTTCTTTGGCCTTGGTGATATCTTGTGGCAATGAATCCCATAGGTTAATTTGTCATTGTTATATCCTTGGGGGCAGCCAGTTTAGGAAGAAATCACTTGAGGCCAGAGAGCTGACAGCTAACAAACCACCATTTTATTTACAGACCATAATACTCTAACTCAGTTGCCATAGCAACAGAAACCATGACAACCAAATACACAACATATTCCTCCCCCCCTAATAAGAACATCCCCTAAATAAAAACAAAACAAAACACACACTAGACTAGAGAAGGAGGGTAGACTGCCTCCATTCCCGGCTAAACCCTGGGGATTATTTTGCCCCATAACCGTGGGTTCGCCCTAGCTAGAGATCCAGCCGATGAGGAGGCCTTCGGTCTCTAGGTGGATTACGGCGAACTTCTGGTGTTATTGCACCCGAAAGCACTAGGGGCTCAGGGTCCGCAGCACGAACGGGTGAGGAGGTGGTATCAGCTCGTGCTGGGCAAAGGGGTATCTCAGCCGCCGGCAGTAATGGAGGAGAACAGTCAGGAACAGGTGACTCGTGATTCGGTGCCTCACCAGAAGAGGTGAAGTCAGACCCCTCAACTGCAGATGGGTCCTGAGGACTGGCATGACCTGGCAACAGCTGATCTACATGTCGCCGCCAGGTAACATTCTCTGCAGTCCGGACTGTGTAGGAAACAGGTCCTGGTTGAGTGATGACTGTGGCCGGGACCCATTTAGCTCTGGAAGTATAATTCCGAGCCAAAACTGGCTGTCGCGGGCTAAAGGTTCGGTCTTTTGCTCTGGGTGCCCGTCTGATGACTTGATATTGCTGCTGATGTTGCACAGTTTGTCTGGGTTCAGAAGGTTTCAGCAGATCAAAGCAAGTGCGCAGCTGTCGTCCCAACATTAGAAAGGCTGGGGATGCCTGGGTCGTAGCATGAGGGGTGTTTCTGTAGGAAAGTAAGAAGATATCCAGACGCTTTTGAATGGAGTGTTGTCCCCTTGCTGATTTCAAAGCGTTTTTCATTGTCTGCACAAATCTTTCAGCTAATCCGTTGGTGGACGGATGATATGGTGCTGACGTGATGTTGTGTATCCCATTTGCCTTCATAAAATTTTGAAACTCCTGAGAAACGAACTGCGGTCCGTTGTCGCTCACAAGTTGTTCTGGCAGACCAAAACGACTAAAGAGTCCTCGTAGTTTTTGGATAGTACTCTCTGCAGAAGTGGACTGCATTATAGAGACTTCTGGCCATTTAGAATGGGCATCTATTGCCACCAAGAACATGCTTCCTTCAAGGGGGCCAGCAAAGTCAACGTGAATACGTTGCCACGGGTTTTCAGGCCAGTCCCATGGGTGTAGGGGTGCCCACTGGGGTGCATTCCTCACACCCTGACATGACAGACAAGCTTTTGCCTTCTCTTCAATAGCGCTGTCCAATCCAGGCCACCAAAAATAGCTTCGTGCCATTTCCTTCATGCGCACTATTCCACAGTGACCGGAATGTAGCTGTTCTAACATCTGTGATCTCAGTGGTGGTGGAATAATGACACGTCTCCCCCACAACAAACAACCAGATTGGACCGATAACTCCATCCGTTTGGACATGTAGGGAACAAGGTCGGATGAGACCGGAGAGGTTTGTCGAGATTTTCCATGCATCACCAGGTCCATAACTTGGGACAATACTGGGTCAACGCGAGTTGCCTTCTTTATCTGAGTAGCAGTGATGGGTGTATTCTCTACTTGTTCAAAGTAGAAGATTTCCTTTTGGGCGCTATCTTGATGTTTGACCGGCAAAGGCAACCTCGAGAGGCCATCTGCATTGCCGTGCAGAGTGGATTTCCGATATTTAATTTCATATGTGTGTGCTGAAAGTAACAATGCCCAACGTTGCATACGACTAGCGGCTAATGGGGGAATGCCTGTGTAGGGTCCAAAAATTGACGTCAGAGGTCGATGGTCTGTAAGAAGAGTAAACTTTCGCCCAAACAGGTACTGATGAAACTTCCGAATTCCAAAAACAATTCCTAATGCCTCACGTTCGATTTGGGCGTAGTTAGTTTCTGCTTTGCTTAGAGTGCGTGAAGCAAAAGCAATAGGTCTCTCTTCTCCCGAAGGCATAATGTGTGACACGACTGCTCCCACTCCATAAGGGGAGGCATCGCAGGCCAATTGCAGGGGTAAGGATGGATCAAAGTGCATTAGAACTTCAGAATTTAACAATGCATCCTTAGCTTTGTTAAATGCAACATCACAGGCTTCAGTCCACTTCCAGGCCTTGTTCTGCCCAAGGAGCTCGTGAAGTGGTTTTAGCAGTGTGGCTAACTGTGAGATGAACTTTCCATAATAGTTCAGTAGTCCTAGAAACGAGCGCAGCTGGCTTACATTTCGTGGTGGGGGAGCCTCCACAATAGCTTTAACTTTTGCAGGGGCCTTATGAAGACCTGCAGAATCGATGATGTGTCCCAAATATTCAACAGAGGGCTTGAAGAATTCACACTTGTCTTTGCGAACTCGTAGGCCATACTCTTCCAGTCTTTGCAGGGTAGCCTCTAAATTCTTTAAGTGATCCTCTTCATTTCTTCCAGTGACCAGGATGTCGTCCAGATAGCACTGAACTCCTGACAAGCCACACAAGATCTGGTCCATAGCTCTCTGGAACAGGGCGGGAGCCGATGTTATTCCGAAGGGTAGGCGACAGTATCGATAAAGCCCCTTATGAGTCACAATAGTCAACAGCTCTTGGGACTTTTCATCGACGTGCATCTGTAAATATGCTTGACTCAGATCAATCTTACTGAACTTTTGTCCCCCAGCCAGGCCTGCGAAGAGGTCATCGATGCGGGGAAGCGGGTATTGCTCTGCACACAACACTGGGTTGACAGTGACTTTAAAATCCCCGCAAATCCGGAGAGAGCCATCTTTCTTCACGATTGGAACGATAGGAGTGGCCCATGAGCTATGGGTAACTGGTATTAGGACTCCATTGGTGACCAGGCGCTCCAGGTCTGCTTCAACCTTTGGCCTGATGGCATATGGCACAGTTCGGGCTTTCAGATATTTTGGTGGACTGGCAGGTTTAATGTTCAATATCACAGTGATTCCCTTCATACTTCCCAAATCATCTCCAAAAACAGCAGCATGTTTCCTTAGTATAGGGGTTAGACTGGTTTCTTCTTTAGTCATCCGGTGCACTTCTGCCCAGTTCAGTTGAATCTTCCCAAGCCAAGACCTACCCATTAAGGCTGGGTAGTTACCTTTCACCACAAACAGTGGCAATCTAGTGGCCTGTCCATTGAGCTCCACCTTAACATCAATAGTGCCCACCATGGGCCCAGCTTCTCCCGTATACGTCTTCAGAACAGTTTTTGTTGCCTTAAGCGGAAGATGCTGTAGCTTTTCTTTATACACAGTCTCAGAGACCAGCGAGACAGCTGCACCGGTGTCCAGTTCCATGCGTATAGGTTTGCCCTCCAATAAGGGGGTTACCCAGTATTCATGTGAGCCTGCTGCCAAAGACAAAACATGCAGTGGCACTTCCTCTTGTGATGAGGTGTCTCCTTGATCATCCTGGGTCTGCTCTAGAGTATGCAAGGTTCCTCTTTTTGTCGGCCAGACCACAGGCCTCTTTTTCTTTTGTTTACAGGCACACTCAATGTGTCCCTTTTTGCCACAGTGTCGACACACCAGGTACTTACACCAGCATTCTGATGCCTGGTGTCCTGGCTTACCACAGCGGTAACATTCTTGACTCTGCACAGTTTTGTGGGTCCGTTCTTGTGACACTTTTTTGCACCCTAGGGGGTGCACCGATGTATTGTGCCTCCCTTGTAGCCAGTTCCATGGAGACAGCAATATCAACAGCCTTCTGTAAGGTAAGCTGAGCCTCTGTCAGTAGGCGCTTCCGTATAGCTTCACTGTACAGGCCACACACTAACCTGTCACGCAGGGCATCATTTAACATTTCTTTAAATTCACAGTGTTCTGCTAGCTTTTTTAGAATGGCTACAAATTGTACAACTGTTTCATCTTCCTTTTGGTCTCTTTTGTGGAACCTATATCTTTCAGCAATTACCAGTGGTTTTGGGGAAAAATGGGACCCCAGGATTTCCACAATGTCACTGTAAGATTTAGTTGCTGGCTTAACAGGGTGTAGTAAGCTGTGTAGCAGGGAGTAGGTTTTAGCTCCTACAACACTTAAGAATATTGGCACCTTCTTTGCTTCTGTAATGTCATTTGCAATAAAAAAAGCTCAAAACGCTCAGTATACACATGCCACTGCTCTGTATTCTCATCAAAAGGCTCCAGAGGCCTGGTCAGAGTAGCCATGATTTTAGTTTCACTTTCACAGTCAGTGCACAGAAGCAGCTTTTTTGTTTGTTTGTTCTTTACCTTGACTTCTACTTCCTTCTGTTACTGGAGCAGCACCGGAGTCTCACCCTCGTCGCCACTTGTTATATCCTTGGGGGCAGCCAGTTTAGGAAGAAATCACTTGAGGCCAGAGAGCTGACAGCTAACAAACCACCATTTTATTTACAGACCATAATACTCTAACTCAGTTGCCATAGCAACAGAAACCATGACAACCAAATACACAACAGTCATGTGTTAAGAAATTTCCCATGGTCAGTTTTAAAACTTGCTTTCAGTTTCATGGAATGCCAATTGCATTGTGAGAAAGGATAAATAGGAATACCCAATTTACATTTTTATAGCATTAGTTTGTATCTATCCAGCCCTTCTCTAAGCAGTTAGAAGTTTTTGATATCCTCTCAAAGAGAAGTCTTCCATTACAAAAATCATTTTAGTGCCTCTCTGAACCCCCTTATTTCTGTTGTATCTTTGAGACTGAATACAGTAATCCAGATGAGATCATGTAACTGATTTATATAATGGCACTGAAATATTTTCTGTCCCATTCCTTATATGCCCTAACATTTTGTTTATTTTTGACAACCTCTGTTCAATGTGTATCAGCTGTCATTTAGTTATCCACAGTGAATCCCAAGTTCCCTCCTCCCACCATCCCCCAAGTCTGTATTCAACTCACATAATCCTTAGTAAACAATGATAAATACAGTAGCTCTCTGGAGCCAGGTCAGTGGCTGGGAGTATTTCTGAACTGCTGTTTCACCTTTAGGTTTATTATTGATGTACAGGCTTAGTTATTGACAAGTAGTTTAGCACAGCTATATTAAAGGAAAATCTTTCACAAGTAGTGGGATTATAGCTAGAGTGGAAAAAAACTGAGTGGTTTCAACAAAGCTGCATTGTACTATGCTTTTATATTCCTCAACCGACACACAAAGTTCTGGTAGCAATAGTAGTCTCCTAGAACAATGGAGCCCCAAGACAAAAAAATTTTGGATACCAAATACAAATTTTCTACAGAACCAAAAATTTCATAAAAAAAAAAAATCTATTGCCCCCCCAAAATCCAAATGCTATTACCTGCTTTAATTAAATTTAGTGAGAAATATGCAATTCTTATAGCTTTCAATACGAATGAAAAATTTGAAACATTAACCAAACTAAAATAATTTATGTTATACATTAGATCGCTTTGAGGAAGAGGTCATGTGAAACACTCTGGAATACAGGATCACAAGAGCAGGGGCGACTCTAGCCATTTCGCCGCCCCAAGCACCATGGCACGCCGCGGGGGGCGCTCTGCCGGTCGCTGGTCCCGCTGCTCCGGTGGACCTCCCGCAGGCGTGCCTGCGGATGCTCCAACGAAGTTGCGGGAGCAGCGGACCCTCCGCAGGCACGCCTGTGGGAGGTCCGCCAGAGCCGCCTGCCGCCCTCCTGGCGAACAACAGAGCGGTCCCCGCGGCATGCCACCCCAAGCACGTGTTTGGTGTGCTGGGGCCTGGAGCCGCCCCTGCACAGGAGAAAAAAAGCTGGTAGCTTTGAGGTATTGCAAAGGAAAAGTCAAAAACCTCTACTATAGACCCAGATATTCAAGAGTTTAAGTATCTGTGCTAATCAGTTGTTTCCCTAATGGTCAGGTTGCTACCTTCCCTACCTTCTGTTCCCAGAATCCCCAGTAGAAAGTTGAGGCCTGAAGGCCAGGGCAGATTTCTGTTCTTCACTTAGGTGAATACTACCCGATGCATCACACATCAGTAGCTCTCGAATCAGTTGGATCCGCCGCTCCTGTAAAGTGGAAAACATCAGTAGTAGCTGGGGGAGAAAGCTTCACTTCAGATTTATGGGAGACAGACAGACCATAAGACATTTAATACAGCTAGTTCAGGTAGGCTTTGAGGAAGTTTGCTACTCCAACAGCATATTAAAAGCCCATAAAGCAGAAACTGGTGTCCCAACTTCCAACAGCTAACAAACTCAATTTAAAGTAGCAGCAGTGAGATTCTTCTGAATTAAACCACTATTCAAATGAAGGCTATACTCTCTTGCAACAGAAAACAATTTATTGATGTTTTATTAGGTGCCAGTTATTGTCTTCCATAAATTCAAGTAGCTTAGACCTTTTTAGACTGCTGAGAAATGCACAAAAGGATTACATAGTGTTGAACTATTCCAGTCTGCTGAGGAAGCCAATATGGAATCTTCCAAACAATACATTAGGATGAATTAAACTCCATACTAGTCTTGCCCATATGCTTCAATTCCCACCTGGCATGGTTATAAATGTCTATAGTTACTAAACCCTAAAGAGCTAGAGAGCCACTGCAGCAAAAGGCCTCACAGAAAGTCACAAGATTCCCAATAGAATTTCCTGGAATTTGTTGATGTCTCACAATGCTGCAGTGATGCCAGAAGTCATGGTTTTGTGGCTCTCCGCAAATCCATGTAATATAGTATTTCTCTCCATTCCTGCCTCACGCATGCCATTGGTGGTAGGCTGTCTACATCCTCTCTACCTGAGATCAGGAGAGTGAAAAGAGTTCCTATCAGGCTCATAAAACTCCCACAAGAGTTGTTGTGTATTTGGTTGTCATGGGTTTTGTTACTATGGCAACTGAGTTAGACTATTAAGGGATAGCTCAGTCGGTTTCAACCGGCTGAGTGAGCTCTCTGTCTCTGAAAATAAAATGGAGGTTTTGGTTAGCTGTCTGCTCTCTGGCCTCAAGTGATTGCTTCCTACACCGGCTGCCCCAAGGATATAACACTGGCGACGAGGATGGGATTCCGGTGCTGCTCCAGTAACAGAAGGAAGTAGAAGTTAAGGTAAAGAACAAACAAACAAAAAAAGCTGCTTGTTTGCACTGACTGTGAAAGTGAAACTAAAATCATGGCTACTCTGACCAGGCCCCTGGAGCCTTTTGATGAGAATACAGAGCAGTGGCATGTGTATACTGAGCGTTTTGAGCTTTTTGGTATTGCAAATGACATTACAGAAGCAAAGAAGGTGCCAATATTCTTAACTGTTGTAGGGGCTAAAACCTACTCTCTGCTACGCAGCTTACTGCACCCTGTTAAGCCTGAGACATTTCTCCCCAAAACCACTGGTAATTGCTGAAAGATATAGGTTCCACAAAAGAGACCAAAAGGAAGATGAAACAGTTGTACAATTTGTAGCAATTCTAAAAAAGCTAGCAGAACACTGTGAATTTAAAGAAATGTTAAATGATGCCCTGCGTGACAGGTTAGTGTGTGGCCTGTACAGTGAAGCTATACAGAAGCGCCTACTGACAGAGGCTCAGCTTACCTTACAGAAGGCTGTTGATATTGCTGTCTCCATGGAACTGGCTACAAGGGAGGCACAATACATTGGTGCACCCCCTAGGGTGCAAAAAAGTGTCACAAGAACGGACCCACAAAACTGTGCAGAGTCAAGAATGTTACCGCTGTGGTAAGCCAGGACACCAGGCATCAGAATGCTGGTGTAAGGACCTGGTGTGTCGACACTGTGGCAAAAAGGGACACATTGAGTATGCCTGTAAACAAAAGAAAAAGAGGCCTGTGGTCTGGCCGACAAAAAGAGGAACCTTGCATACTCTAGAGCAGACCCAGGATGATCAAGGAGACACCTCATCACAAGAGGAAGTGCCACTGCATGTTTTGTCTTTGGCAGCGGGCTCATAGGCAAACCTATACGCATGGAACTAGACACCGGTGCAGCTGTCTCGCTGGTTCCTGAGACTGTGTATAAGGAAAAGCTACAGCATCTTCCGCTTAAGGCAACAAAAACTGTTCTGAAGACGTATACAGGTGAAGCTGTGCCCATGTTGGGCACTATTGATGTTAAGGTGGAGCTCAATGGACAGGCAGCTAAATTGCCACTGTTTGTGGTGAGAGGTGACTACCCAGCCTTAATGGGTAGGTCTTGGCTTGGGAAGATTCAGCTGAACTGGGCAGAAGTGCACCGGATGACTAAAGAAGAAACCAGTCTAACCCCTATACTAAGGAAACATGCTGCTGTTTTTGGAGATGATTTGGGAAGTATGAAGGGAATCACTGTGACATTGAACATTAAACCTGGCAGTCCACCAAAATATCTGAAAGCCCGAACTGTGCCATATGCCATCAGGCCAAAAGTTGAAGCAGACCTGGAGCGCCTGGTCACCAATGGAGTCCTAATACCAGTTACCCATAGCTCATGGGCCACTCCTATCGTTCCAATCATGAAGAAAGATGGCTCTCTCCGGATTTGCGGGGATTTTAAAGTCACTGTCAACCCAGTGTTGTGTGCAGAGCAATACCCGCTTCCCCGCATCGATGACCTCTTCGCAGGCCTGGCTGGGGGACAAAAGTTCAGTAAGATTGATCTGAGTCAAGCATATTTACAGATGCACGTCGATTAAAAGTCCCAAGAGCTGTTGACTATTGTGACTCATAAGGGGCTTTATCGATACTGTCGCCTACCCTTCGGAATCACATCGGCTCCCGCCCTGTTCCAGAGGGCTATGGACCAGATCTTGTGTGGCTTGTCAGGAGTTCAGTGCTATCTGGACGACATCCTGGTCACTGGAAGAATTGAAGAGGATCACTTAAAGAATTTAGAGGCTACCCTACAAAGACTGGAAGAGTATGGCCTACGAGTTCGCAAAGACAAGTGTGAATTCTTCAAGCCCTCTGTTGAATATTTGGGACACATCATCGATTCTGCAGGTCTTCATAAGGCCCCTGCAAAAGTTAAAGCTATTGTGGAGGCTCCCCCACCTCGAAATGTAAGCCAGCTGCGCTCGTTTCTAGGACTACTGAACTATTATGGAAAGTTCATCTCACAGTTAGCCACACTGCTAAAACCACTTCATGAGCTCCTTGGGCAGAACAAGGCCTGGAAGTGGACTGAAGCCTGTGATGTTGCATTTAACAAAGCTAAGGATGCATTGTTAAATTCTGAAGTTCTAACGCACTTTGATCCATCCTTACCCCTGCAATTGGCCTGCGATGCTTCCCCTTATGGAGTGGGAGCGGTCGTGTCACATATTATGCCTTCGGGAGAAGAAAGACCTATTGCTTTTGCTTCACGCACTCTAAGCAAAGCAGAAACTAACTACGCCCAAATCGAACGTGAGGCATTAGGAATTGTTTTTGGAATTAGGAAGTTTCATCAGTACCTGTTTGGGCGAAAGTTTACTCTTCTTACAGACCATCGACCTCTGATGTCAATTTTTGGACCCTACACAGGCATTCCCCCATTAGCCGCTAGTCGTATGCAACGCTGGGCATTGATACTTTCTGCACACACATATGAAATCAAATATCGGAAATCCACTCTGCACGGCAATGCAGATGGCCTCTCAAGGTTGCCTTTACCGGTCAAATATCAAGATAGTGCCCAAAAGGAAATCTTCTACTTTGAACAGGTAGAGAATACACCCATCACTGCTACTCAGATAAAGAAGGCAACCCGCGTTGACCCAGTATTATCCCAAGTTATGGACCTGGTGATGCATGGAAAATCTCGACAAACCTCTCCGGTCTCACCCGACCTTGTTCCCTACATGTCCAGGCGGACGGAGTTATCGGTCCAATCTGGTTGTTTGTTGTGGGGGAGACGTGTCATTATTCCACCACCACTGAGATCACAGATGTTAGAACAGCTACATTCCGGTCACTGTGGAATAGTGCGCATGAAGGAAATTGCACGAAGCTATTTTTGGTGGCCTAGATTGGACGGCGCTATTGAAGAGAAGGCAAAAGCTTGTATGTCATGTCAGGGTGTAAGAAATGCACCCCAGTGGGCACCCCTACACCCATGGGACTGGCCTGAAAACCCGTGGCAACGTATTCACGTTGACTTTGCTGGCCCACTTGAAGGAAGCATGTTCTTGGTGGCAGTAGATGCCCATTCTAAATGGCCAGAAGTCTCTATAATGCAGTCCACTACTGCAGAGAGTACTAGCCAAAAACTACGAGGACTCTTTAGTCGTTTTGGTCTGCCAGAACAACTTGTGAGCGACAACGGACCGCAGTTCGTCTCTCAGGAGTTTCAAAATTTTATGAAGGCAAATGGGATACACCACATCACGTCAGCACCATATCATCCGTCCACCAACGGATTAGCTGAAAGATTTGTGCAGACAATGAAAAACGCTTTGAAATCAGCAAAGGGACAACACTCCATTCAAAAGCGTCTGGATACCTTCTTACTTTCCTATAGAAACACACCTCATGCTACGACCCAGGCGTCCCCAGCCTTTCTAATGATGGGACGACAGCTGCGCACTTGCTTTGATCTGCTGAAACCTTCTGAACCCAGACAAACTGTGCAACATCAGCAGCAATATCAAGTCATCAGACGGGCACCCAGAGCAAAAGACCGAACCTATAGCCCAGGACAGCCAGTTTTGGCTCGGAATTATACTTCCAGAGCTAAATGGGTCCCGGCCACAGTCATCACTCAAACAGGACCTGTTTCCTATACAGTCCGGACTGCAGAGAATCTTACCTGGCGGCGACATGTAGATCAGCTGTTGCCAGGTCATGCCAGTCTTCAAGACCCATCTGCAGTTGAGGGGTCTGACTTCACCCCTCCTGGTGAGGCACCGAATCATGAGTCACCTGTTCCTGACTGTTCTCCTCCATTACTGCCGGCAGCTGAGATACCCCTTTGCCCAGCACGAGCTGATACCACCTCCTCACCTATTCGTGCTGCGGACCCTGAGCCCCTAGTACTTTCGGGTGCAACAACACCAGAAGTTCGCCGTAATCCACCTAGAGACAGAAGGCCTCCTCATCGGCTGGATCTTTAGTTAGGGCGAACCCACGGTTATGGGGCAAAATAATCCCCAGGGTTTAGCCGGGAATGGAGGCAGTCTACCCTCCTTCTCTAGTTTAGTGTGTGTTTTATTTAGGGGATGTTCTTATTAGGGGGGGAGGAATATGTTGTGTATTTGGTTGTCATGGGTTTTGTTACTATGGCAACTGAGTTAGACTATTAAGGGATAGCTCAGCCGGTTTCAACCGGCTGAGTGAGCTCTCTGTCTCTGAAAATAAAATGGAGGTTTTGGTTAGCTGTCTGCTCTCTGGCCTCAAGTGATTGCTTCCTACACCGGCTGCCCCAAGGATATAACAAGAGTTGCACGTAGCTTTGAAGCTAGAGAGAGTGAACTCAAGCAGTCATAGAACCACACTGAACATTCCTAATATTATAATCAGATGAAGGTGCCCCATGTGCCGTTTCCTATTGCCCAGTGTCATTAAAATCAGTGGAGTCTTCCATTTTGTTATATTTGAGAGTAATGGTACTGTGGGAGATAGCGGTCTCTTTTGCAAATTTCTAGATCCTTATCTGAATGGACTTATCTATAGCACCGAAACACTCATTTAGATGAATCTCTATGGAATTGAGGCAAAGCCTGTTCCATACAGGAGTCACATCACAGGTAACATGATACCCACCAGCTTCTCACAGTCTGTTTCAGCTTGCTGTCTTCGCTTGATCTCCACATCTACCTGATTGCGAGCATGTTTCAGCTTCACATCCAGTGCACTACGCTCAGTTTCTGTTTTCATCAGAAGATCCTTGTACCTGGCCAGCTCATGATCTGCCTTCTGCCACTTCTTTCGGAACTCTTCAAAGTTCTTTGCCAACTGGATAAACTCTGGGAAGAGGATGCTTAGTCTTAACAACAGTGAAGAATGGAAGCAGAAGAAATACAGCATCTCCTCCTTTATGTAGGAAGAAATCTTCCATTAATGATTGCCTTCAAGTAAAGATAACAGATCAGCTGACCTGCTGGCAAACCCAGCTGAAGAGAAAGTCTGCAGAAGAGCCAAGAGGCTAGCTAGCTCAGTGGTCTCCAACCATTTTACAAGCAGGATCACATTTTGAATCTAAGGGCAACCCAGGATCTACCCTGCCCCTTCCCCGAGGCCCTGCCCTGCTAACTCCCCCATCCCCCCCTCGCTCACTTTCCCCCACCCCCCCTCGCTCACTTTCACCAGGCTGGGGCAGAGTGTTGGGGTTCAGGAGGGGGTGTGGGCTCTGGGCTGAGCCTGGGGCAGGGGGTTGGGGTGCAGGAGGAGGTGAGGGGTGCAAGTTCTAGGAGGGAGTTTGGGTGCAGGAGTAGACTTCAATAAAAGATAGTCACTCCTCAGGTTTCATGTGTTATTCTAAATCAGCTGAAAGAAAAAGATGACCTTCCTGGCAAGTTGTCATACATCAGGCCAAAACTACTGCTATTAAAATAACATGAAGACAGACTGTGTTATGGTCACAGCTTAGTACACCAGAAAGACTTTCAATAGCAGATTCAATTGTATCTGCTGTAATGTGCTCCAGTAGATGTAGATTAGTATTATAAACGTCTGGAGCTGCAACTCCATTCAGCTAGATAATTTCACCTTCAAAACCAGTATTTGTATAAAGCCAATTTCCATTAGCTATTTAACACTGCCCTAAGGGGAATATAAGTGTTCCACCCTGCAAAGTTACAGCAAGAAGAGATTTCACAAGTTTCAGTGTTTTCCCCCTGGCTATTTATGTAACCGGTTAGTCCCAGATCGTATGGACTCTCCTTGGGCCCATGTCGAAGAAAGTTAACTGTTGGATCCCCCCTAAGGTTTTCACCCCCTCCTTTGGTAATAATTAGCTACACACACACACACACACACCCCTACACCTTACAAACTCCAAATTTGAAATTCCATGTGCAAGAAAATCAGGATGCTACAAGCATGATGGTCACTTCAAGAGTCCAGTCAGAGCAAATAAACCAAGTTTGCTCCCAAATCTATGTACCTGGAAAAGCACCACTACCTACAAAGCCATCGGTGGTCTCTTTAGTACACAGGGCTGAAGTCAAAATGAGCTAGCAGTTGTCAATTCCTACACTGAACTACATCCATGAGTTAACTGTGACATGACTTACGGTATTCATTTCCTTCATTTAGAAATTCTGACTGGCGCATGAGTTGGTCAAACAGATTCCGTAAGTTCAGCATTGCAGTCTCCATCTTCCTGCCAAGAAATCAAGAGAGTTAAAGTGATCTATCCAGGTTTTTCCACTCCTCCAGACACAGACGTCATTGCCAGCCTAAGACAAACTTGTGCTCAAAAGTCTCTGACTTAACATTTGCAGCCAAACACAAAAGTCTCTCAAGAATGCAGTTTCTTAGAGCTGTATGTTTCTCATCTTATTCTTGGAAGAAAAGGTGTCCCTATGAACTGAAGATGGTCAAGACAGCTTTGTACAGAAGCACAACATTTTCCACCCACACAAACACTCCAATGCTTTAGGTAACTTGCAATATACTGTAGGGTCTCATATCCCAACAAGACAATCAGGGATTTCTTGCCAATTTATTATTTTGAGGGTATACGATATTGTTCCAATTCCAGCCTAGGAGTAATATAACTCTTCACAGGACACCATTATCCCTACAGTTTCAGAGCTACATACATAAAAAATAAAACAAACATTCTTGGGAGATCTTTGGGTAGATTTGGATTTTGCTTAGTTTTTTTAAATTATTATTCTTATTGAAAAGATCTTTTAAAATGCTGGCCACATGACATTCTGATAAGTAAGCTGGAAAAATGCAGGCTCAGTGGAACTACCATTAAGTGGATACATAATTGGTTAAACAACCGCAAACAAAGAGTAATTATTGATGGACTGGAGGGAGGTCTCCAGTGAGGTTCCACAGAGATCTGTTCTGGGTCTGGTGTTGTTTAACATCTTTATTAATTATTTGGATATAGGAATACAGAACATACTGATCAAATTTGCAGATGTCACAAAGCTGGAAAGGTTAACAGCATTTTGGAGGATACAGCTAAAATTCAGAGGGATCCTGATAAATTGGAGAACTGGGCTATAGACAACAAAATGAAATTCAACAAAGATAGAAAAAACAAATGCACAAATAGAGAATGGGGGATAACTGACATGGCAGCAGTACTGCTGAGAAGGATCTGGGAGTTATGGTGGATCAAACCTCAACATGAGTCAGCAATGTGATGATGTTGCATAATACAATTTTAGGAGAAGGTATAGCTCAGTGGTTTGAGCATTGGCTTGCTAAACCCAGAGTTATGAGTTCAATTCTAGAGAGAGCCATTTCAGGATCTGGGGCAAAATCAGTACTTGGTCCTGCTAGTAAAGGCAGGGGACTGGACTCGACCTTCAAGGTCCCTTCCAGCTCTATGAGATAGGTATATCTCCATATGTTATTTGTTATTTATTTTTAGGTTGCATTAACAGAGGCATAGCATGCAAGTCACAGGAGGTGATAATACCACTGTACTCAGCGCTGGTTAGGCCTCAGCTTGAGTACTGCATCCAATTTTGGTCTTTAATGTATAGAAAGGATGTAGAGAAACTGGAAAGGATCCAGAGGCGACCCACAAAGATGATCAAAGAGACAGGATGCAACCATATGAGCAAAGGCTGAAGGAACTGAGTATGTTTAGTTTGGAAAAGAAGAGATTGGGAGAGACATGATAGCGGTCTTCAGATACTTGAAAGGCTGCCATAAAAAAAAAAAAAAAAAGATGGAAAAAAGTTCTCTCTTGCCACAGAGGACAGGACAAGATGCAATAGGTTCAACCTACAGCATAGTAAATTTAGATTAAAACTCAGGAAAAGCTTCTTAACTGTAAGAACAACGAGGAGTCCTTGTGGCACCTTAGAGACTAACAAATTTATTTGGGCATAAGCTTTCGTGGGCCAAAACCCACTTCATCAGATGCATTGAGTTAAAAATGCAGTAAGCAGTGTATGTATGTGTGTGTGTGTGTGTGTGTGTGTGTGTGTGTGTGTACACACACACGCACGCATATGAAAAGATGGGAGTTGCCTTACCAAGTGGGGGGTGATATCTTGTGGCAATGAATCCCATAGGTTAATTTGTCATGTGTTAAGAAATTTCCCATGGTCAGTTTCTGAGAAAGGATAAATAGGAATACCCAATTTACATTTTTATAGCATTAGTTTGTATCTATCCATCCCTTCTCTAAGTAGTTAGAAGTTTTTGATATCCTCTCAAAGAGAAGTCTTCCATTACAAAAATCATTTTAGTGCCTCTCTGAATCCCCTTATTTCTGTTATATCTTTGAGACTGAAATCAATGGGACTACCTCAAACAGCTAATACAATTAGACTTTACGATGGTGGAGAAGATGAGAGACTATTATTGGAGAGCCTGTGTGGCCCGGCTTTCCGAGCAGCAAGCATGGCTGCTTCAGCTGCTGCAGGGGCGGGCACGTGGACCTCAACAGTGGCCAGGCACCTTGGGCTGGAGGCCAGTGCCAGGGCCTAAAGACTGTTTCGCCTGTGGGCGATGGGGACACTTGAAGAGGATGTGCCCCTACTGGGTTGGGGCAGAAAGGCCTCACCCAGACAAGACTCGAGTGCCCCCTGTGAAGTTAACAGGGGGGCTCCAAACTTGTTGGGCTTGTGGAGAGCAGGGACACCTAAAAAGGGAGTGCCCCCATGGAACTCGCAGGGCCCAGGCGAGCCCTGAAGGAAGGGCTATGCCGAAGATGGACCATGGACAGACTCGAGTGCCCCCTGTGAAGCCAACAGGGGGGCTCAAAATGTGTTGGGCCTGTGGGGAACTGGGGCACCAGAAGAGGGAGTGCCCTCAGGGGACTCCCAGGGCCCAGACTAGCCCTGAGGTGGTCAGGGGTGGGCACTGGATGTGCTGCTACTGCCACAAGGGGCACAAGAAGCCTAGTTCCCAGAGAAGTTGGGGGCGGCCGGAGGACCAGGCCCCAAACAAACCAGGGATCCCAGGGAGGAGCTGAAAAGGCTACCACGGGAACCCAAACCCTGGAGGAAGCAAGCAGGCTGCTCCAAGCACTGGAGAGTAGAAATCTACTAGGGCGTGGGGCTAGACAATGACTGACAGTAGCCATATACTGAGGCAAGGTGGGGATAGAGGGTGGGGGTTCCCCAAGGAGGGGAGACCCTAAGAGAAAGGCGTTATTGCTGAGGGCAGCACCCCATGTAAGAAGGCACTGGGTCCAGGAAGGGACACAGGGGGCCTGAAGACAGGCAGATCACCAGCCTGCAGAGGGCGCTCCAAACTGGAACTGAGCTAATTCCCAGAGTCACCAGCAGGAGGTGCCGCAGGGGTGAGTCCGACCCGTTTACAGTGGTAAAGCAGTGCTCCAGGGGGGCGGGGTTGCACGCTCCAGCAGAGCTAAGCAAGTTCTATATAGCATGGTTTCACCTATAATGTGGTAAGAGTTTTTGGCTCCTGAGGACAGCGTTATATCGGGGTACAGGTGTACTAACTTAAAGACACACAAAAATGTGGTAAGAGTTTTTGGCTCCTGAGGACAGCGTTATATCGGGGTACAGGTGTACTAACTTAAAGACACACAACAGTGTTCTTCAGCTGATTAAATGCCTTTTACCTCAACACCTAAAAAGCATGTAGGCAGCACATATTAAGTATAGCTGCCTGAGCAGTGCCACTTAAAGTCTACATTCACCAAGTTATTGTCTAAAGGTATAAAAATCCAGGCTTAGAGAAGAATGAATGAAGAATTTTAATCATTTAAAAATACAATAGACAATATGGGGTGAGAGAAGAATCTGGAGAAGGGAAAATGCAAAACAACATTTTAGAAGGGTTGATACGTACAGTGTATTTAAAGCATCAAGCACCCAGGTATCTTCCTAAAATATGGTATTCATAGTACTTTCATGGATTTTCAGACCTAAACATGAGACAGAAAATGGAAGCCAAGCAGTCCTAACTAAGGAGTCAAAACTAATTTTAGATCTCTCCCAGACTCATTTCAAAGTAATCCATGTCCTTAAAACAAACTACCACAGACCATGCTGGGAAACTCTTCTGTTCCACAGTTAAAAGGGAGGTGCCTCTTCCAGACTATAAATCACTCTCTTTCCCTACACAAGGTAGAGATCCAAAAGGTCTAACTTAAGCCTTACCATACATTTACAATGTCCATTGCAAAGATGCCTCTAAGTAAGAGGAGTGTATCTAAAAGAGTCATTAGGATCCCAGTGAAAGAGCTACAAGTTTATTTAGGATAAACAAGGATCTAACAGAATTTCAATTAGGCCTCTAGAGAAAGGCACCCAAACACTACGATGCTTCTACTCTAGTGCATCCTAAACATCCTGTTGACAGTTACAGGTTCACTCTGGGACGTACAAAACACAACCATCTTCCCCTACCAGCAATACAGCAATGCCCACCACGCAAAGGGGGGTTCAACAGAAAGGCTCTCCGCAAATAGGGCTCCTGCCTGAGGGCAGAGGCGGCTATTGCGGGACCCAGCTACTGGCCATGAGGCTCCTCGAGGTTAATCCATCATTGCCTGATGGGGGGAGGACGGGTCAGTACAAAGAAGATTCAGGTTAGGGCATGTTCCAGCTGCGTCGAAGGCACCGCCAACATCCTCCATCGCCCACCCGCCGCCAGGGCTTCCCATCCCCTCGGGGCCGCGATACCACGGTGACGGGGCCAGGATCAGAGCGCGCGGGGCTGCTTCGGGCCAGCTCGGACCGTTCCCGCCAACGGGCACCAACTCCACGTCTCGGAGGGTAAGTGTGGCGCGGCGCCGCGCAGCCGCCGGAGGGAGGGCCCGTCACCCCGGCACAGGGGGGAGCCGATGGGGCGATCCCTCCCCACCAGCCTGAGGGTCACTCAGCGCGGGGACTCGTCCCCACCTCCCACAGCGTCACCCGGGAGGGCCCCCCGCCCGCCCGACAGAGTCACCCCGGTTCCCCCGCTACTCACCCTGGCCGCCTCACACGCTCGGGGCGACGCTCCCTCACCCAGCCGGCGGGCGCTAACTGTCTGCGTCCGCGCGGCTCCGCGCCCTGATTTGAATCCTAACAGCTGGCCAATCACAGAGAGCTATCCGGGCCTTCTCAGCCGCTCATTGGTTCCGCTTCCACACGTAGAACTGGCACGCTGAAGCTGACCTGAGCACCATCTTTGCCGAGGGCCTGGCCTGCCAGCTCCACCCCCTGGTTTCTTTCTGCTGAGAGCTGCAGCGCGGCATTTTCATCCGCGAGGGCGAGTGTCGCAATGGAGAGCTCAGCACTTGGGACACGCCTAGAGGCCTCCGTGGGCTACAGCCTATATGCAACCATAAGTCACAGTACCCACCCCAAGCATGCTGCAGTCTCATTTGAGACCTAAGCTAATCTGAGTTCTACAGCAGTAACTGAGGAAGGGCAGAACCTGGCCTGCTGTGTGGGGACCCTGTGCCTTTATTATAAATTTCATGATCCCATAATAAAAGATATTACCCCAATAGATATTAAGGTAATGCCCATTCTTCCTGGTAAAACTGTTCTAATACCTCGCTTTATAATGAACCTAAAGTAATGAAAAATGGTGATACAGGATAATAAAGAGAAAAAACGCACTGTGATAGGACAAATGGTCATTAAAATCAACAGGAACCGTGTGATATTTTAACCTGCTTGTGAGCTCACAAATTCTGCCACCTTCTGAGTCAGGAAAAAAACCAAGATTCATTGGCTCTGAGGATGATAATACTGTCCTTTTGATCTGATAACCTCCAAGTGCCTCACAGATATTTAGATCAACATTTTCAAAAGTAGCCAGCAAGTATGAGTGCCTTAATTTTTGGGTGCGCCATTTGAGACATTTTGGGCTTGGTTTTCAGAAGACCTAGTCACCCACTGCTCTAGTTGAAATCAACAGGAACTCAGGTGTCAGGACCTCTGAAAATATGGCCTAAAGTGGCTCAAATTGGGCACCAAAAAAAGGCCTGACAGCTCCTAGTGAAGTCAATGGGAGTATGTCCATTTACGTCAGTGGGAGCTGGGTCTGACTCTAGTTGAAGCACTCAAAATCAGTGGCCACTTTTGAAAATGTTAACCTTCTTAATCGGCATTTAGATAACATAGGAGCAAGCACCGTATAAAACAAAGTAGATAAATTAGATTAATTCAGATTAGATAGACACTTAGTTTAGGTTAGATTAGCCCCATTTTACAGATGGGGAAAATGAGAGATACAGGTGAAGTAATTTGCTGAAGGTCTAACTGTCTATTTAGATACTACTTATAAGGCTCACATCAAATTAGCATCTGAGCTTCTCCCCCAGTTAGTTAAAAATAACAGTAGAAATCTCTCTTCCTTTCCCAGCTTGTCAAAGAAATAGCTTGACTAGTTTATAGGTTGGTTTGAGTGTGTAAGTAGGTTGTGTGTCTTTGATTGTGAAGAAATTATTGAGGGAAAGCTGAGCAGAAGGGGACACAGTAAATCAGGAATAGAACCCGAGTCCTGACTCTCACCCAGCACCATAGCTTTCAGGGAGGTAAACTGGCCTTCGCATTACTCTCTGATTGCTAAGATTTAATTCTCTTGACTTCTATGAAGTCCTCATTTTTACCAGTTCTCCAGATATCCAAGAGTTTTCTAACCCAGACAGGGCCTGAATTTCTGTTGGGGGGGGGGGAAATCTAAAATTCTTTTCCATCAATTGAGTCCTTTGTTTTAACTGCTAGATAAAACTGCCTCCCAGAGTCCTTTAACATACAAATTAGACCATTTAAGGGCTCCCAGTTCGGAACAATGATGCCTCAAGAGATTTCTCCCTGAAACCTTGATCTGAAAAAACAGTTTAGGATCCGTCCCTTCTGCTCTAAAAAGCAAGAACACATTTCACATCCTACATGTGTGATCCATTCTGAGACATTTAACAATGTGCACCACATTAAAATACAAAACAAATAAAAGCCAACAATTACACAAAATGAACTCTCATAACCATAAAATAATCACGCATTTTAATCTCTTAACGCTGAAACAAAACAGTGGGTAACTGAAGGATGGATATTCGCAATTATAAAGCAGAACTAAATGTTTAAAATTACTAAGTGGAGAAGCAAGTTCATAAAGTGTATTACTGTCTATTATAGTGTCTGTTTCACAAAAATCTGTGTCTCGTAGGTTACAGAGCCTTGTCTAGCTTAACTACTAATAATAAATTAATATCTTGCACTTCTATAGTATTTTCCACCTGAGACCCTCAAAGCCCTTTACAAATATTAATGAATAAAGTTTAATTACTTCACTCCTCATGAAAGTAGGTCAAAATTATCCATATTCTATAGGGAAACTGAGGCACAGAAGGGCGATTACTTGCCCAAAGTCACACTGTGAGTCAATGGCAGAACCAGAAATAGAAACTAGCTCTCCCAGCACATGGTCCTGTGGTTTAACCACAAAATCATCCTAAAGCCCCATCTGCACAACCAAGTTTGGGATCAATAACAACATTTTGCCCTTCTGTAGCCCCTATCATCCAAGGAACTCAAATCATTTTACAAATATTAATGAATGAAGCATCACAATCACTCCTGTGATGTTAGTCAGTATCATAAACCCCTTCTACAGAGGGATAAATTGAGGTAACTTGGTTAAGATCACACAGGAAATGAAGCCAGGAATAGAACCCACATCTCTCGCAATTTGTCATTTACTTTAAATACAAGACCATTCAACACAGTTTCCAGCTAGCCAGGTTTCCAGCAGGGCTTAGCTCTAGGGTTTTGAGTCAGGTCTTACATAAGAACATAAGAACATAAGAAAGGCCGTACCGGGTCAGACCAAAGGTCCATCTAGCCCAGTATCTGTCTACCGACAGTGGCCAATGCCAGGTGCCCCTGAGGGAGTGAACCTAACAGGCAATGATCAAGTGATCTCTCCTGCCATCCATCTCCATCCTCTGACGAACAGAGGCTAGGGACACCATTCTTACCCATCCTGGCTAATAGCCATTTATGGACTTAGCCACCATGAATTTATCCAGTCCCCTTTTAAACATTGTTATAGTCCTAGCCTTCACAACCTCCTCAGGTAAGGAGTTCCACAAGTTGACTGTGCGCTGCATGAAGAAGAACTTCCTTTTATTTGTTTTAAACCTGCTGCCTATTAATTTCATTTGGTGACCCCTAGTTCTTGTATTATGGGACTAAGTAAATAACTTTTCCTTATCCACTTTCTCAACATCACTCATGATTTTATATACCTCTATCATGTCCCCCCTTAGTCTTCTCTTTTCCAAACTGAAGAGTCCTAGCCTCTTTAATCTTTCCTCGTATGGGACCCTCTCTAAACCCTGTAGTTTGAAACAAAACTATGCTTTGCAAAAACCAGCTTTATAAAACACACCAAACCTATGTTCCAGCTTTATGTACAATAGTCCGCATGACTTTTTTATGCTCACGACGTGGCACTGGCTCAGATAGTTCTATGCCAAGCCTCCTCCTAAACTCCTCAAACCCATCATCCTCGGGGCCCTCTTCAACAATTTGTATTGGTGTTGAGCAAAAACATGGTGGGCCTGGTTCATCTTCACTGTTTGATGCAGCGCTGTCCAGGTCCTCTAGGTCCTCTAGAAAGACATCATCGAGCTGCTGAAAGATTTTCAGAAAAAGAAACAGTGTAAGTTCCCCAGCTGCTTGGTTGGTTTTTTAAATTTACGCAAACCCCAGTTCCTAGCCTCATTACCCCTCCTCTACCGCCGTTTCTTAATCATTCATTTACCTGAGCGCCGTCTTTACCCTTTGCCTTGTCCACCGAGCTGCAGTCACCTTCCACCTCTGAGGGGGTGGAGAAAGAGAGGCCATCAGGCTCATCGGGCTGCCTCTCGAGGGTTTTGGGCTCAGGTTCCGGCATATCCATCAACGGCTGGGCCAGAGGGCTCCCCTCGGTCACTCCCTCCTCCTCCTCAGAACTGTCGCTAACGTAGCGTTTTCTCTGTGGACGGTCAAAGACCCTCAGGGTTAAAACAAAGTCTGAAGTTCTGACGGGGCTGGTGAAGGAGTCCATGTTTCCTCTCAGCAGCCTTTCCACGCTTTCTAAAAACACGTGTCCTTGGTAAGAAATGGCTTCCTCTGTCCGACGTTGGGACTTATGGGGTAATGGTGCTGCACTCGGATTGGTGGAGGGCCTTGGGAGGAGTTCTTAGAGGGGTCACATGACACACCTCGCTTCCGGTCATGTGGACACCTTGACCCCGGAACTAATACCCCCATAGGGTGGGACTTCCTGTGACAGGTGGGAGGGACTATGGGGTCAAGGGGCGGGGTTATAGGGGTAAAGGGGCAGGGTGAGAGGGGGGGTCACATGACACAGCTCACTTCCGGTCATGTGGACACTTTGACCCCGGAAGTAATACCCCATAGGGCGGGACTTCGGGTTTGATTGATGGTAGGGTTTGATTGATGGTAGTGAGGGTATTGGGGGGCTGTGGGGGTTGGGGTACCCTGGGGGAGATGGGGGCTGTGGGGGAAGTGGGATGTGAGGGTATTGGGGAGCTGTGGGGGGAAGCGGTGTGTGACACTTCTATGATGTCATAGTTGGTACTTTAGGCCTGCCTGCCATGTGCAGACAGGGAGAGGAGAAAGAGAAAAACAAATCCTGTGTATACCCGTGTATCCTGTGTACAACCATAACCGAGGCTGATCACCTCTCGAAGCCTCTCTCTCAGCTCACGTGTTTCAAACAGAGTTTCTACGTTTACCGGTTGTTATGAGTTGGTTTGTATTTGTAAGTATCAGTTATTATTAAATGCTGCATCTTTGTTTATAAATATTGTTAGTAGATATTTTAGTCATTGTGTGTTTTAAGTTTCATTAACTCTATTAGCTAATCATACGCTGCTCCCTTATCCCTTTTAATTATCCCCAATAAAACTTTAAATTAATTAAGTTTAGTGTGTGTGTGTGTCTGCAGTTTGCATCGTGACCCACACTCTCCTTGCATCCCTTACCAATATAGTCTGTTGCCATGTGCAGCCTGGTAAATAACAGGCCTGCATTTTCTTTCGCCCCTGCGAGTCCGTGGCAATCTACATGGCGTCACGAACAGGATGCAAGGGAGTTGGGCCATGCCCGTGGCACGCTGCAGACCGCGCAGATAATGAAACTGAACAGTTCCAACATTTGCAGTTTCACCTTTTTACTAGCCAAAATTCGACTAATCCAAAAATAGAATGGATCTGTTCCCTTGGCTCGGACAAAACTCTAAAAGGCTATACTGTGCCATTAACCCTGGCAGATACTCTGAGGATGTTTCCACCGTCCTGTTTAGCATGATATGCAAGGCCCTCCATCTGTGCTTTGTCCTCCACGGGGGCACAATGTTTACAGCTAAACAGGCAGCCCCAGGCTCTCCTAAAGATGATAATGAGGAGAAGACAGAAAAGGTAGAGCCCATCACTACCCCCGCCCCAAGTCCCTCTCAGAAAATTTTACCACCCCCATATGAAGCTCCTAAAACTCCTCTGTATCCAGCTCTGCCAACAGCCCCAGAATTTACTGAATCTGAAACTGTAGCAGAAGCTTTGCCTAGGTTGCTCTTCACCCCCCCTTTCCCCCCCCCCCCCGCCTCTCCTCACTTCTCTCTTTTTGTTTTAAAAGTTAAAAGTTATAGTTTTTACAGGAACTTCCAAAAAATAAAGCAATTGAAAACAGAACAAAACAAGAAACAAAAAGAAAAACAAGGTAAAAACTTTAAATCCAGTAAATTAATTATTTTAACCCTTCAGGAATGCAACAGCTGGAATTATTCCTAACTTTCTTGAAGATATGGTTGCCAAGCAACAGAAGTGCACTCTCTGCTTCTGATCCTAACCACTAACTAATATTTGAAACATGGGCTTTTCTTATTTCCATATAGTAGAGTTTTAAAATAATGTTAAATATAAAGTAATGCAAAATTCCTTGTTACCGAATTAATACAATACATTTGGCAAATACTAATATATTTTTATCAAATTTATGCTACAAGTTTTAAATAAGGTAATAATTTGTTTATTCAAATGTTTAACCCTTTTACTTTTTATTTTTGGTTGTGTTATTTTGTATAGATATGAATAGAATTTTGGCGCCATTTGTTTTTAATTGTAAGTTTGTCCTGTATGTCATGTGTGTGTGTGTTGTGTCTATGTTGTGTGTGTCACATGACTATTTTTTTTTCAAAAAATTATTTTTATTTTGTTGCAACAAAAGTCAATTTTATACCCTTTTAAAAATATATATATAAGATGTGGTACCACACTATTTTAAAATCATGGTTGGGGTGTAATCATAGTATATTAACACCAATTTTTTGTGCAAAGTTCAAAAAGGTTTCAGTTACAAATACAGTCGAACCCATTTATGTCGACCTCGGTTAACTTGCCAATCCTGTTAAGTCGACGGTTTACAAGTGGAACCGCCAGACTCCCTCTTTGGCTTATGAGTTTCTCATCCGTTATGTCGATTTGCCGAACCCTAATATCTCGAGCCCGTCCCCGACCCACCGTGTCCCCAGCCGCCGGCTCCCCGGCTCTCCAGCCGCGCGGTTCCCCAGCCGCCCGCTTCCCGCGTCCCCAGCCGCCGGCTCCCCGGCTCTCCAGCCCCGCGGTTCCCCGCTTCGCCGCCCGCCCGCCCGCCCAGCTCTGCTTCCCCGCCCGCCCCCGTATACCCGGTCCCTGCCTGTCCCCGCCCGCCCGCCCGGCCCGCATACCTGGTCCCTGCCCGTCCCCGCCCGTCCCCGCCCCACATACCTGGTCCCGGCTTCTCCTGCCGCCCGCCCGCCGGCTCCGCTTCCCCGCCCGCCGGTCCCCGCTTCCCCGCCCCGCATACCCGGTCCCTGCCTGTCCCCGCCCGCCCGCCCGGCCCGCATACCTGGTCCCTGCCCGTCCCCGCCCGTCCCCGCCCCACATACCTGGTCCCGGCTTCTCCTGCCGCCCGCCCGCCGGCTCCGCTTCCCCGCCCGCCGGTCCCCGCTTCCCCGCCCCGCATACCCGGTCCCTGCCTGTCCCCGCCCGCCGCCCGGCCCGCATTCCTGGTCCTTGCCCGTCCCCGCCCGTCCCCGCCCCACATACCTGGTCCCGGCTTCTCCTGCCGCCCGCCCGCCGGCTCCGCTTCCCCGCCCGCCGGTCCCCGCTTCCCCGCCCCGCATACCCGGTCCCTGCCTGTCCCCGCCCGCCCGCCCGCCCGGCCCGCATACCTGGTCCCTGCCCGTCCCCGCCCGTCCCCGCTCCACATACCTGGTCCCGGCTTCTCCTGCCGCCCGCCCGCCGGCTCCGCTTCCCCACCCGCCGGTCCCCGCTTCCCCGCCCCCACCTACCCGGTCCCTGCCTGTCCCCGCCCGCCCGCCCGGCCCGCATACCTGGTCCCTGCCCGTCCCCGCCCGTCCCCGCCCCACATACCTGGTCCCGGCTTCTCCTGCCGCCCGCCCGCCGGCTCCGCTTCCCCGCCCGCCGGTCCCCGCTTCCCCGCCCCGCATACCCGGTCCCTGCCTGTCCCCGCCGCCCGCCCGGCCCGCATACCTGGTCCCTGCCCGTCCCCGCCCGTCCCCGCCCCACATACCTGGTCCCGGCTTCTCCTGCCGCCCGCCCGCCGGCTCCGCTTCCCCGCCCGCCGGTCCCCGCTTCCCCGCCCCGCATACCCGGTCCCTGCCTGTCCCCGCCCGCCCGCCCGGCCCGCATACCTGGTCCCTGCCCGTCCCCGCCCGTCCCCGCCCCACATACCTGGTCCCGGCTTCTCCTGCCGCCCGCCCGCCGGCTCCGCTTCCCCGCCCGCCGGTCCCCGCTTCCCCGCCCCCGCATACCCGGTCCCTGCCTGTCCCCGCCCGCCCGCCCGGCCCGCATACCTGGTCCCTGCCCGTCCCCGCCCGTCCCCGCCCCACATACCTGGTCCCGGCTTCTCCTGCCGCCCGCCCGCCGGCTCCGCTTCCCCGCCCGCCGGTCCCCGCTTCCCCGCCCCGCATACCCGGTCCCTGCCTGTCCCCGCCCGCCCGCCCGCCCGGCCCGCATACCTGGTCCCTGCCCGTCCCCGCCCGTCCCCGCTCCACATACCTGGTCCCGGCTTCTCCTGCCGCCCGCCCGCCGGCTCCGCTTCCCCACCCGCCGGTCCCCGCTTCCCCGCCCCCACATACCCGGTCCCTGCCTGTCCCCGCCCGCCCGCCCGGCCCGCATACCTGGTCCCTGCCCGTCCCGCACTGTCCCCTCCACTCATACCTGGTCCCGGCTTCTCCTGCCGCCCGCCCGCCGGCTCCGCTTCCCCGCCCGCCGGTCCCCGCTTCCCCGCCCCGCATACCCGGTCCCTGCCTGTCCCCGCCCGCCCGCCCGCCCGGCCCGCATACCTGGTCCCTGCCCGTCCCCGCCCGTCCCCGCCCCACATACCTGGTCCCGGCTTCTCCTGCCGCCCGCCCGCCGGCTCCGCTTCCCCGCCCGCCGGTCCCCGCTTCCCCGCCCCGCATACCCGGTCCCTGCCTGTCCCCGCCCGCCCGCCCGCCCGGCCCGCATACCTGGTCCCTGCCCGTCCCCGCCCGTCCCCGCCCCACATACCTGGTCCCGGCTTCTCCTGCCGCCCGCCGGCTCCGCTTCCCCGCCCGCCGGTCCCCGCTTCCCCGCCCCCGCATACCCGGTCCCTGCCTGTCCCCGCCCGCCCGCCCGGCCCGCATACCTGGTCCCTGCCCGTCCCCGCCCGTCCCCGCCCCACATACCTGGTCCCGGCTTCTCCTGCCGCCCGCCCGCCGGCTCCGCTTCCCCGCCCGCCGGTCCCCGCTTCCCCGCCCCGCATACCCGGTCCCTGCCTGTCCCCCCCCGCCCGCCCGGCCCGCATACCTGGTCCCTGCCCGTCCCCGCCCGTCCCCGCCCCACATACCTGGTCCCGGCTTCTCCTGCCGCCCGCCCGCCGGCTCCGCTTCCCCGCCCGCCGGTCCCCGCTTCCCCGCCCCCGCATACCTGGTCCCTGCCCGTCCCCGCCCGTCCCCGCCCCACATACCTGGTCCCGGCTTCTCCTGCCGCCCACCCGCCGGCTCCGCTTCCCCGCCCGCCGGTCCCCGCTTCCCCGCCCCGCATACCCGGTCCCTGCCTGTCCCCGCCCGCCCGCCCGGCCCGCATACCTGGTCCCTGCCCGTCCCCGCCCGTCCCCGCCCCACATACCTGGTCCCGGCTTCTCCTGCCGCCCGCCCGCCGGCTCCGCTTCCCCGCTCGCCAGTCCCCGCTTCCCCGCCCCCGCATACCCGGTCCCTGCCTGTCCCCGCCCACCCGCCCGGCCCGCATACCTGGTCCCTGCCCGTCCCCGCCCCACATACCTGGTCCCGGCTTCGCCTGCCGCCCGCCCGCCGGCTCCGCTTCCCCGCCCGCCCGTCCGTCCGTCCGTCCGCCCGGCTCCGCTTTGCCGGATCCAGCCACGTGCAGGCAGCGCGGTAAGGGGGCAGGGAGGGGGTGGGGGGGTGGATAGGGGTTTATCTCGATCATTGGTTATCTCGATGGCTTTTGGCAAACCCCTAGGCCGTCGAGATAACAGGGTTTAACTGTATATGTACATATATTTCTGCCTCAACAAATAATGCAATTGCAAACAAAGGAATTCTCTTTTATCAATCAGTTTTGTTTTTTAAGTTTTTTTTAAATTTGTTATTCAAAGAAAAAAAATGTAAGGGGAAACCTCAACATTAAGGTAAAGATAATATTAACAAATGTCAATTTCTTGTTTGGGCTTTTTATAAACTTGTTTGCACTTTTAATTATAGTTATAAGAATGTCATAACCAAAATGTTTTAAAATAACAATTTATGCATAAAGCTAACCAAACCATTTCAACAGGTTTCCACCTTTGGCTCCCAAACATAACAAAGCATCATAAAAGTATACCCTCAAATACCCTCAAAGTATTTGCATGTATCTGTATTTAAAATTTATTTTGGTTTAATTTAATAGTTGGTTTGTATTTGTTATACTGCTCTCCCTCACAACATCTTTGCCCACGGAGCCCTTAGAAGAGGGTGGACTACAAACTTGGTTCGCCGCCTACTGGGTGCAGGAGGTCAGCGGAAACCAGTCCCTGTCAGCGCTGAGTCCAGAAGATTGTCTTGTTTGCTCCACTCATTTCTCACCTAAATATCCATTACCTTTTCAATTTGTACCAATAGTTTATAATTTTTCTTCATTTAATATATCTAGTGTAAATTGTTCTTCCCCCTATGTGCAGTGGGCTGCTTCTAGTGTTTGGAATAATTGTTCTTCCCAATTTAATTCTTATGTGTTTCCAGTTCTTAATGCTTCAGGTCGAAGTGATCATAGCCTTCCTTTAATTGAGAGTATTACAGTTCCAGCATCTCATTGTTGGGTTTTTGTTGGTAATAGTTTAACCCCAGCCCCTACTTGGGTTGGTACTTATTCTAATTGTTCTATGTGGAGTTTCTCTTATGCTAATATTTTTTTGGAACCTTCTATACCTCCATAACACATACATATCTGTTTCATGCCCAGCATATGCATCATGCTGAGGCTGCATGTATCAATCATGCATCCAGCTTTTATTCTGTAACCAATAATGGGTGGAGCCATACCACAGTTTCTTCCTTAAGACCCAGTTATTTTGGATTTGTGGTAATGTTGCATTTGCTGTGCTTCCTCCCAATCCCCGGGGTATATGCACCTTTGGCACCCTGTATCTACAGGGCGGAGGTATTTATACCTTGCCATCTAGCCACCGACACCATCGTAGTACCCACTCTTTTTGGACTCGTTTGCAAACAGCAGCTTCCTCCCTCACCTCCTCTATTGTTAGTTTTAACCCTGTTCGTTATATGATGTTACGTGATCAAGTGCTGTTTCAATCCCTTGCTATTGAAATACTTGCTAATACTACGGGCAAGGGCCTTGTTGCCGGCACAGAGGCCCTGAGGCAGCAAACAGTGATTCGTTGCCCGGTGTGCTTCGCTCCAATAAACACACCAAGGTGGAGAAGTAAACCAGGTTTATTTGAGCCCAAATAAGGTGCAAGGGAGACATAGCAAGCTCAAATCCTGCACACAGATACAAACAGCTCTCTCTCTTTATACATGATTTCAGCTAAGCATTTCCATTCCCCCCACACTCCTCATCCCCCTTTACCCCCCTTCTTGCCCCTCCCGTCTATTCCCATGTACCAAATACACTTTGCAATAGCAATTACACTAAACAGGTTAAATCATACTTGGCAAAAACCACTTTAGCTCGTTAGTAACTCTTCTGTGAACAGTTATCTTGTTTTACTCCCTCTTTGAGCAAGCAGGCTCATTATAGCAGGCCTTGTTATTACCTTCTGGTGCAGGTGTTGTAACTGATAACCATTCTTTGTTGCCAGCCTGTTAGGTCAATTAAAGTTCAAACATAAACATGGAAGCACTTTGGTCAGACATGGAGTGACTTTAGTTCATTCAGGCCTACTACAAAAGGCTTTATTGACACTTATGGTTTTCCACCCTCCTGAGTTACCTAGAGTCATGCCTAGTGACACCAACAACTCCCCCCTTTGAGAATACTCAACAAACCTTTTGGCTGAGTTTTCTCATACTTTGAGGCCAAAAAACAATTAAGCTCCAGGGAGCTGGGGTTATTAATGAGGGGGTATTCAGTTCCACATTCATCCTCCCCATGGACCCAGCAGGATTTGGTATGTGAGAGGCCACACCCACCCTAACCGGTCCATATGCTTGGAAGGAGCACTGTGAATGTCCACACTTCCACCCAGAAAGTGTCCAAGTATGTCTTCATGACCACAGATCAGATGGTGCTCCTGATGCGTCTGCAAGGGCAGTGGGCCAAGTCTGGTGCTCAAGATTACTCCGAATGGCCATCAGCTGGTCATTCAGGAAATCCTGAATTTCTAAACATACTAGATCCCACAGCAATGCCTTCCCAGCCTCAGTGATATTTAATACCATCTCTGTCAGTAACTTCTGGGTCATAGAACTAAGGGTGGAAATGTAACTTACCAACTCCAGCCTATACTTGGGTTAGCTGAACTTCAGAAATAAGGCTAGTGGCCCTTTCTGGTTGGCCCAATTTCTTATCATGTTCTTGGCCTTTAAGAATATTCCAAATGGCTGCTACACTGTTGGCCCCAGCCCACAGGGATCTGCCCAATTTCCTCTTTTTCCAGAGGAAATAACCCAGGCTCTTTGTTGTGCTAATTTAATGGCAGCCCCTTGTGAGCAATCTGGGTATGTAAAAGTGATCTGAAAACTGGATAAAGGCAATGTCATTTAAAATCCAATTAGGGAGGGCAATACATACTGAAGGATTTATCCAAAACACAGGGCGCAGCCTGTAGAATAAACCCCAAAATCCAATTAATACCACATTCCCAAACATGGGTCCTACAAGTTTCTTCCTGCCAGTGTATAATACCTTGGTTTTTTTCACCAGGGTCAGTTCTCAATGTCCTTTCTGGTCCGGAATTCCTGGACTTTGGCAATGTCAGTGAAATGAGTGTTTTTTCTCCTTTCCCGAAACAGTTATAGTTCAGCATTCTACAGGGGAGGGATTACAAGTACATCACCCTGTAATGGTTTTGCTTCTTTTAGAAAAATTCAAAGGCACAGTAAATTTGTTCGTGGACAAGGGAGAGGTTTAACCAGCACGTCACCTTGTCCTTTTTCCCTGCTGTCCAGAAGGCACAGTAAAACTAGAAAAAGGAATAGGCTAATCATCAGTAGAATTCTTCTGAGGTGGAGGGGTCTTTTTGCAGTGAGAATCCTGGGTCCAGGCAGTCAGTCTTTGGTACTTCACAGCGGTGTCGGTAGTCAGCAGGACTCAATAAGGGCCTTTCCAGCATGGAGCCAAAGCAGTCTTTCGCTGGTGGACCTTTACATTGATCCAGTTTCCTGGTTCCAAGGAGTAGCAGGGCTGCTAGGGTCTTCGGATAGTGCTTCTTTACCTGTGAGAAAAGAAACCTAACACATTGCATTAGTGTCTTTGCAGATATTACAGCTGCTTGGGTATATTCAAGCCCCCCTTTTCTTGGTTGTTAGCCAAGTCTTAGCTGTGAGCAGTGTCCTTGAATGGAGTCAGCGCCTTATTCTTAGACTGAGCATGTTAACTTTTTTTTTCAGTTAACTTGTTCTTTTTCTTTTTCCCCTTTTTGGCTTTTTTTTAACCTACAAAGGAAACTTTTACTTTTTACTTATACACCTTTTGTTAACAATGAACACATACACATTGCCGTTATACAGTACATTAATCTTATTAGTTAATGTATGCCACATATATCCTTTTACTAAATTAACCTTATTACAGAGCTTTGGAACAATAAGCCAGGACAAGCACACCCACTTTGAGGAGTTTATTCAATACAACCTCTAGTCCAATAGCTTTCCACCATCCCCAGCCCGCTGGCTAGAAGTCTGAGGTAGCCAGAAGGATCCCATGCACAATATGGGGAGTGGGTTAACTCTTCATGTCCTTGCTTCCAAAGACTGTTAATATGCAAATTTTAATAACTTCAATTAAACAATCAATTTAAAAACTTTCAATTAAAAGATTTGGCCAATAAAGTTTCTCTTTCTCTTAAGGAACTGTACTAAACTTGAGTATATCACATTTTCCTGATGTATTCAAACACTTTGTACTCTACGTTGAACAAAACAAGTATCTGCATTTCAATCCAACCCTTCCACTTGATTTTAAACCAGACCATCCCATGAAAATATTAAACACAACAATTCTGGCCACGAGACAAACACCACAAGACAGAACATAGAACACAAAACATAATTTTTACTGTGCCAGCAAATCATGGTACGTTGAATGCTGTTCAGCTGGCATTAGTTTTCTCTGATTATCTGAAAGACAAAAACAGAGGTCTACCCCTTCTGGGCAGTCAATCATTGCTTAAAATATGTAAATACCCTTGTTGATTCCAGGCAAAACAGGGGAATTACCCCATATTTTCTTTAGCATTTTTACAAAGTTCAACTGCTGTTCCCTCCAGCAACTACAGAGTTAACTTTGCACTCTGCCTTAAATCACTTACTTGTTCCAACCTGTTTTCCAATCTCTCTGTCTGTTGCCTGCCCGCCTGGGCCCGATCCTGCTTTTCTCGCTGAACCGTTGCTTCCATGGGTACCAACTTATTCCACTACCAGTTCAGCTAGGAGGGTGGGCTTCTTAACTAGCCCCCACCCTTCTGGTCTTTTCCCTAAAACATTTCTACTCACAAGACTACCGAGTCCTCCCTTTTCTCCAACCACTTTATTGCCCAGTCCTGCTACAACTGGGGGTAGATCCACCTGCCACACTTCCCGGTCAACCAGGGTGGAGAGAGGAATGCTAAACCCCCCTCCAGTTCTCAGACTTACTGCAGCTGAGAGTGGGCACACCTTTAATTATGCAACCCTCAACATATAACATCAACAGTACCAAACAAAGCAAACATAAAATAACAAGGGTAAAACAGATAGATGGTGTAAATTCTGCAGGGCTCCCCCATTAATTGCTCACCAAACTGTGACAAATTTCTGTTACCAGTCAATCCCTCATGTCAGGTGATCAAACTGACACTGTAGGACGGTGGGGGAGGATAGAGAAAACACACCATATAACCAAATTTTAAAGCTTCATTAAAAATAATAAAACAACAATGGAGAGTGTTGGGAACGCTCCCACATCACTCAGGAAAAATATGAATGCCCCATTTTTAAGCCACTTTAATACTCACACATATCCAGACTGTTCACATCTGTATATAACATTCAGAGAAGGGGAATAGCCGGATGGGAGATTATTCTGTATACAGCTTGTCCAGAATTTCCAACATACTTCTGCTCTTGGGATGGCTGTTCTTTTACACCCTGGAATCTCCTGCGGTGTCTCTTTCAGAGATTCCAGTTCAGATTCCAGCCTGTGGCTTCTCCAGTTTCACCAAGCCAAGCTGAATTTCAAATTAACCCGTTCCTAGACAAATTGCTCACACTGTGTCAAAGGCTCTTCTTTGGTGATGTGGAGGCCAAGAATTAATTAATAAAGGTTTGAAGGGATCTTAATGTATGTTAGCTAATTAGCAGAAGTTAAGATCTTACCCTTGTCGAAGAAAAACTCAGTTCTCGCTTTTATGTTTAGGTGCAGCAGAAACAAATACTTTATTATAATACTCTAGTGAACACAAGAGGGAGAGAGTGTCAGGAACTGGGTTGCCCCTTGTCCTGGACAGATCTCTCTCAATTAGTAAACAATCATAACAATCTTTATACCTTTCTAGCAGACCATGGTTAGCATACTTGCAGACAATAAAAGTAAACATTTGCATTTGTTTATACATAAGCCTATTCGTTATCTTATTTGTCTGCAATACCAGAACAGAAAACAAGACTGCAATTCACAAGGTCGTAACGACTTTTCACACAATTCACTCTGCACCAGATACAGGGTAACAGCTTAACCTCTGCTAATTAGCTAACATACATTAAGATCCCTTCAAACCTTTATTAATTAATTCTTGGCCTCCACATTCCCCCCTTTTGTACTTCTAGTACAACAAATACCTCAAATCTCAATTTGCATTAAACCATGGATTTCAGAGTCTACAGGAGACATCCCAACCTTAGGGGTTTTCATGGGATGCAATGACAATGCATGATTAGCATGAACATGAAAAGTAGTATTACTATCATTATGTCCTTTACAACAACAACAATAACATAATCCCACACCAACTAACAACACTACAAACAATAACATCCCCATAGGAATAAAATAATGGGGTTGTCGTACAGTTTTGGTAACAAAGCACAATACATCAAACTTAGTACATAAAGTAGACACTCTATAAGCTGTATGAAAGGCATTCTGTTCAGCATGATATATATTCTGAAGCATGTGAATTTGCCCCTGCAACTCAGAGATTCTGCGAACCTCTGGCAACAATGAAAGCAAATTCTGAAACCGATCAGGTACTATCCTAGTCCAATTAAAATATACCTGAAATCTAAGAGCTACATGTAACATTCTATCTGCAGGCCAGTAAATAATATGATTGCCTGCAGCAGTGGTAAGATGAATATGTATATCTTGTAACGTGGTGGTATTAACGTACACACAGCTATCATTAGCCTGAAAAAGTGGGTGTCCTGTAAGGGTAGTTCCTTGACCACTACCCTCCCAGCAAATATGGTCATAAACAGTGACAACTTCCCCTGGCTCCAGTTTCCGTATACACTGAAGCTGTGGTGGTTCTAATGGCCAAAATGTCCATAAATTCCCTAACCCCATCCAAACATCAGCGGTAAGCCCAGGAGCAGTAACTAAAAAACGATTAGGAGAATCAGGTGGCCTCACTTCCCAGATATCTCGGTGAATCACCCAATCCCACATGCATCCTCCCCATGGACCCGGCAGGATTCGGTATGTGGGAGCCCACACCCCCTTAACCGGTCCATATGCTTGGAAGGAGCACTGTGAACGTCCACACTTCCATCCAGAAAGTCTCCAAGTATGTCTCCATGGTCACAGATCAGATGGTACTCCTGACGTGACTGTAAGGGCAGTGGGCCAAGCTTGGTGCACTAGATCATTCCGAATGGCCATCAGCTGGTCATTCAGGAAATCCTGAATTTCCGAACATGCTAGATCCCACTGCAATGCCTTCCCAGCTTCAGTGATATTCAGTACCATCTCTCTCAATAAATTATGGGTCAGAGAACTAAGGGCGGAAATGACATGTAACTCACCCACCCCAGTTTGTACTTGTGTTAGCTGTGCCCCAGAAATCAGGCCGGTGGCCTTTTCTAATTGGCCCAATTTCTCATCATGTTCCTGGGTCTTAAAAATATTCCAAACAGCAGCTGCAGAATTGGCCCCATCCCACAAGGATCCGGCTAGATCCCTCTTCTTTCTAGAGGAAATAACCCAGGCCCTCTGTTGTGCTAATCTAATGGCAGCCCCTTGTGAACAATTTAGATATGTAGAGGTGATCTGAAAACTAGATAAAGGCAATGTAAACTTCACAGTCCCTAGCGTAGTGTTAAGTACAGTCCACCGATATTCTGGCACATTTCCCCTCAGCGTAGGTCTATACCACATCTGCTGGTTGTAGACCTTCATATATTTCTGAGAGGCATTAATATCAATAGCATAAGAGGGAGTGTATTGCAATAAAGTACAAGTCACATTATCAGTCACTGGAATGGTCTCAAGACAGGTAAAATTTCCAGTAGTAGAACAAACTCTTTGGGTAGTCGTTTGATTATTCACTAATTGGGTAACCAAATAACAATAAGGGCCTCTTTCAGGTAACATAGCACAAATTCCAGGAATAACCATCATATCTACTTCACTATGGAATCCATCAATTTCATATTTAAAGTCTAGGGGCTGATCTGCAGTAATATTATGGATCACTATTGCCACTGATCCATTTGTTTTCCACTCAATGGTCCTCTCATATGAAGTCTGGTGAACTTTAAAAAATAGGCTTTCTGAGCAATATTCTAATAAATCACTAAGATGGGAAGGTCTGGGCCAACGAATCTCATTAGAATATACAATTTTGTTTACATCTGGATAAATTACAGAAGTGACGGCCAGGGTTGAGGGGCTAGTGGGGGTAACCGTCGTGGTAGCAAGGTGCTTTTGGTAGTCATTATCTGAAAGCCAATTAGGGAGGGCAGTACATCCCCAGGGTACTTGTCCATAAGCACAGAGCCCTGCCCCTGGAAGAAATCCAAGCCACCATTCAACCCCACACGCCCAAGCACGCTCCCCACAGTTCCCTCCTTGCCAATAAACGATGCTTCGTTTCTTCCACCAGGGCCAGTTCATAATGTCTCTTTTAGTCAGGAATCCCTGGACTCTGGAGGAGTTTGCAGAACGAATATATCTTCTCCTCTTCCCCAAAAACAATCGTGCTCTAGCATGATAAAGGGAAGAGGGTTGTAATGTGGGAATTCCTTTAGAAAAATCCAAAGGCACAGTAGGTCCGTCAGAGGACAAGGGAGAGGTCACCAGTACGTCACCTTGTCCTCTTCTTCCGCTGTCCAGCAGGAACAGCAGGGCTAGAAGAAGGAGCACGTTGATCATCAGTAGGTGTGGCCTCCCGAGGTGGAGGGGTCTTTTTGCAGTGCGATGCATGGGTCCAGGCAGGTAGTCCTTGACACTTCACAGCAGTGTTGGTAGTCAACAGGACTTGGAAAGGGCCTTTCCAGCGTGGAGCCAGGGCAGTCTTTCGTTGATGGACCTTTATGTAGACCCAGTCTCCCGGTTCCAACGAGTGGCAAGGTTGCACAGGATAGACCTCTTCTCAGTATACTGTATTTTACAGCATGGGCAAGCTGTGGACTTCAGTAATATTAAAAAATCCTTTATGCCTATATTCTATGCATGCAAGATCTCTGGAAGCAAACTTCTTTCTATGCTTCAGCATGCTCATCAGTTTAATCTGGGACAATACTATATTTGGAAACCACTCTTGCTTTGGATTGTATTGTGCTGTGATATATTCTCCAACTAATGCTCCTTGAGAAACAATGTCTATTTTAAAAATATACTGTTTAAAATAAAAGGTTCTTCAAATATGAGACATTTGGTTCAGATTTCTTTTTGAAATGTGAGCAACCATTGTGTCCAATTCTGCTACCATTATCGGAAAACAGGAGGATGGGTAGATAGATAAATCATTCCAATCTTTCTCAGAAAATTTTTCTAAAAAGGTGAGATAATACTTTATAATGTTCTTTGGATTCTTGAACATGCTTGTTCTGTGTACGTATGTATACAATATTGATGGGTTAAAATTAACAAGCATGGGAGAATACCCAGGTTCTGACAGTCGAAGTGTAGTGTCAGAGACCCATTAACATTCTTTGTTTTATAATAATAATAAAAAAAGTAATTTCTAGCATTAGAACTCTTTAAATACAGGCAATGCCTTTCTCATGAACGAGAATTGCTAGAAGAAGCTTCTGAACAACGCTTGGAAATCTACAAGGATTTAATAAATGAATGTGCCAAAAACCTAGATGAAGAACAGGAGATAAAGGATTCCCATTGTAATGAAAGAGCTGGAATGCTGGTAATTTTTTTTCCCCCTACATATTGAAGAATCTGGCTTTGTACTAGGACCTAACCTACTGTTAACGGATGAGTACTTACTTCTCATGGTTGGGTATTAATGTAAACTGACTCCAGATGCCAAGGAATGGATGTAGTAGTGGTGACTTCAAGAATTCTTGTTCCAAGTAGCGTAGACCTTATTTCTTGTTAAATTAGAAGTTGGTACCTTTTAGCTTGTCATAAAAGAACTCTCAACAAGATCTATTTTAGGGATTTTTCAAGGGATGAAAATTTAGAGATGTGCACTATAAGATGAAAAGTAAGTAGTTCAGGTTCTAAAATTTGGGCTTTGTGTGCTAAAAAGATGAATGCGTTTATAGCTTATAGTAGAATCTAATATGAATTTAACTTTTTGTTTAATTTCAGTGACTTTAGGCTACTCACACTGAATATGTTTATAGGAGCCTAAATATCTTTTCAAAAAAGAGTTGTAATAACTGGTTAAAAGATGGGAAATGGTGAAGTAATAAATGATTAGCTCTCTCAATGGAGAGAGGTAAATAGTGGTATCCCCCCAAGCATCTGTAGTGGGACCAGTGCTATTCAACATATTCATAAAAGGTCTGGAGAAAGAGGGGAAAACAGTGAGGTGGCAATGTTTGCAGACAATAAAATTTTTTTTACTCAAGATAGTTAACTCTTCGCAGTCTGCTTTCGACTTACAAAGGGTTCTCACAAAACGCATACTGGGCGGGGTCTGGTCACTGCAGGCAGCCCCCACCCTCGCACCCAAACACGGAGGGGCGGGGTGGGGATTTTTCTTGCGCTCCGATTGGTCAGGGCTCCTCTTCCTATTGGCTGTGTCCGGAGGGGCGGAGCTTCCCGGGGGGCGTCACTTGGCCCTGAGCCAACAGCACAGCGCCTTTTGGGCTGCACGTGGGGCAGCCCGGAGCACGAGCGGGTAAAGGTGGCGGGGCGGCCCCCAAGCTCCCCAGGCCCCCTCCCCCAATACCAGGGCCGGCTCTACATATTCGGCCGCCCCAAGCAGTCATGCGCGGGAGGCGCCCCGGAGCCCCGGGAGCAGCGGACCTCCCGCTGGCTTGACTGGTGAGGGTCCGCTAGTCGCGCGGCTCGGCTGGACCTCCCGCAGCTGCGGACGGTTGGCTGGTCTGGCGGCTCCGGTTGAGCTGCCGCAGGCATGCCTGCGGGAGGTCCAGCCGAGCCGCGCGACCAGCGAACCGTCCGCAGTCATGCCTGCGGGAGGTCCACTGGAGCCGCGGGACGACAACTGCCACCCCACCCACGTGCTTGTCACGCTGGGGTCTGGAGCCGGCCCTGCCCAATACCTCCCACCCTCCATGCCCCCCTCACCAAATGCCTGCTGCCCCGCTACCACCGCCCCCAAACACCCCCGAGCTCCCCCAAATACCCCTGCTCCCCCTCGTCTACCCCCATTCCCCCCATCGCCCCAAATACCCCTGCCCCCCTTTTACACCCCGCCCACAAATACTTCCCACCCCCCTTGTCTACCCCATCCCCCAAATACCCCCCCCAGCCCCCCAATGCCTTCCACCCCTCTCTTCTACACCCCGTGCCCAAATACCTTCCACCCCCTCTTCTATCCCCACCCCAAATACTTCCCACCCCCTTCTACTCCTGTCCCCAAATACCTCCCCCCTCTTCTAACCCATCCCCAAATTATGTCCCACCCCTTCTACCTCCTGCCTCAAATACTCCCCTCTTCTACCCCCACCCCAATACCTCCTACCCCCCACATCTAGCCCCTGTCCCCAAATACCTCCCATCCTCCCCCTTCTTCTACCCCCTGCCCCACATACCTCCCCCTATTCGAGCTCCCCAAATACCTCCCATCCTCTCCCTCTTTTACCCCCACCCCCCCAAATACCCCTGCCCCCCTCTACTACACCCACCCACAAATACTTCCCACCCCCCTCATTTACTCCCTTCCCTCCAAATACCTCCCAGACCAGAACATAATATGGAAAAAAGCAGGATTTCTTACTTAAAAAAACCACCACAACAAAAAAACAAAGCTCAGGCATTCACAGTACAAAGAAAGGGGAGATCACAACCAATTAAGTTTTAAAATGGACTCTGTAGCCTTGCCTATATTTTTCACAAAAGAGAAGCAGGACTCCTATGGGTAGGGCGTCCTGAGCTAGGGTAAGGGTTCCTATGGGTAGGGCATCCCGAGCTAGGGTTAGGGTTCCTATGGGTAGGGCATCCCGAGCTAGGGTTAGGGTTCCTATGGGTAGGGCGTCCCAAGCTAGGGTTAGGGTTCGGGTTCCTATGGGTAGGGCGTCCCGAGCTAGAGTTAGGGTCAGGGTTCCTATGGGTAGGCCATCCCGAGCTAGGGTTAGGGTTCCTCTGTGTAGGGCGTCTCGAGCTAGGATTAGGGTTCCATTGGGTAGGGCGTCCCGAGCTAGGGTTAGGGTTCGGGAACCTATGGGTAGGGCTTCCAGAGCTAGGGTTATGGTTCCTATGGGTAGGGCTTCCCGAGCTAGGGTTCGGGGTTCTATGGGTAGGGCACTTGGAACTAGGGTTAGGGTTCCTATGGGTAGGGCACTTGGAGCTAGGGTTAGGGTTCCTATGGGTAGGGCACTTGGAGCTAGGGTTAGGGTTCCTATGGGTAGGGCACTTGGAGCTAGGGTTAGGGTTCCTATGGGTAGGGGACTTGGAGCTAGGGTTAGGGTTTCTATGGGTAGGGCTTCCCGACCTAGGGTTAGGGTTTCTATGGGTACGGCACTTGGAGCTAGGGTTAGGGATTCTATGGGTAGGGCGCTTGGAGCTAGGGTTAGGGTTCCTATGGGTAGGGCGCTTGGAGCTAGGGTTAGGGCTTCTATGGGTAGGGCTTCCTGACCTAGGGTTAGGTACATATGGGTAGGGTGCTTGGAGCTAGGATTAGGGTTCCTATGGGTAGGGCTTCCCGAGCTAGGGTTAGGGTTCCTGTGGGTAGGGCACTTGGAGCTAGGGTTAGGGTTCCTATGGGTACGGCACTTGGAGATAGGGTTAGGGATTCTATGGGTAGGGCACTTGAAGCTGGGGTTAGCGTTCCTATGGGTAGGGCACTTGGCGCTAGGATTAGGGTTCCTATGGGTAGGGCTTCCCGACCTAGGGTTTGGGTTCCTGTGGGTAGGGATTCCCGAGCTAGGGTTAGGGTTCCTGTAGGTAGGGCACCCCGAGTTAGGGTTAGGGTTCCTGTGGGTAGGGCACTTGGAGCTAGGGTTAGGGTTCCTATGGGTAGGGCGTCCCGAGCTAGGGTTAGCGTTCCTACGGGTAGGGCGTCCCGAGCTAGGGTTAGCGTTCCTACGGGTAGGGCGTCCCGAGCTAGGGTTAGCGTTCCTATGGGTAGGGTGTCCCGAACTAGGGTTAGGGTTCCTATGGGAAGGGTGCTTGGAGTTAGGGTTAGGGTTCCTATGGGTAGGGTGCTTGGAGCTAGGGTTAGGGTTCCGATGGGTAGGGTGCTTGGAGCTAGGGTTAGGGTTCCTGTGGGTAGGGCGTCCCGAGCTAGGTTTAGGGGTCCTGTGGGTAGGGCGTCCCGAGCTAGGGTTAGCGTTCCTACGGGTAGGGCGTTCTGAGCTAGGGTTGGCGTTCCTACGGGTAAGGTGTCCTGAGCTAGGGTTAGCTTTCGTATGGGTAGGGCACTTGGAGCTTGGGTTAGGGTTCCTATGGGTATGACATACAGAACTGTGGTTAGGGTTCCTATGGGTAGGGCGCTTGGAGCTAGGATTAGGGTTCCTATGGGTAGGGTGTCCCGACCTAGGGTTTGGGTTCCTGTGGGTAGGGATTCCCGAGCTAGGGTTAGGGTTCCTGTGGGTAGGGCACCCCGAGTTAGGGTTAGGGTTCCTGTGGGTAGGGCACACCGGGTTAGGGGTCCCGTGGGTCGGGCACTTGGAGCTAGGGTTAGGCTTCCTATGGGTAGGGTTTCCCGACCTAGGGTTAGGGTTCCTATGGGTAGGGCACTTGGAGCTAGGGTTAGGGTTCCTAAGGGTAGGGCTTCCCGACCTAGGATTAGGGTTCCTATGGGTAGGGCACTTGGAGCTAGGGTTAGGGTTCCTATGGGTAGGGCACTTGGAGCTAGGATTAGGGTTCCTATGGGTAGGGCACTTGGAGCTAGGGTTAGGGTTCCTATGGGTAGGGCTTCCCGACCTAGGGTTTGGGTTCCTGTGGGTTGGGCACCCCGAGTTAGGGTTAGGGTTCCTGTGGGTAGGGCGCCCCGAGGTAGGGGTAGCGTTCCTACAGGTAGGGCGTCCCGAGCTAGGGTAAGCGTTCCTACGGGTAGGGCGTCCCGAGCTAGGGTAAGCGTTCCTATGGGAAGGGTGCTTGGAGCTAGGGTTAGGGTTCCTATGGGAAGGGTGCTTGGAGCTAGGGTTAGGGTTCCTATGGGTAGGGCGCTTGGAGTTAGGGTTAGGGTTCCTGTGGGTAGGGCGTCCCGAGCTAGGTTTAGGGGTCCTGTGGGTAGGGCGTCCCGAGCTAGGGTTGGCGTTCCTACGGGTAAGGTGTCCCGAGCTAGGGTTAGCTTTCGTACGGGTAGGGCACTTGGAGCTTCGGTTAGAGTTCCTATGGGTATGACATACAGAACTGTGGTTAGGGTTCCTATGGGTAGGGCGCTTGGAGCTAGGGTTAGGGTTCCTATGGGTAGGGCTTCCCGACCTAGGGTTTGGGTTTCTGTTGGTAGGGCACACCGAGTTAGGGTTAGGCTTCCTGTGGGTAGGGCTTCCCGTCCTAGATTTAGGGTTCCTGTGGGTAGGGCACTTGGAGCTAGGGTTAGGCGTTCTCTGGGTAGGGCATTTGGAGCTAGGGTTAGGGATTCTATGGGTAGGGCACTTGGAGCTAGGGTTAGGGTTCCTAGGGGTAGGACACTTGGAGCTAGGGTTAGTGTTCCTATGGGTAGGGCTTCCCGACCCAGGATTAGGGTTCCTATGGGTAGGGCGTACCGAAGTAGGGTTAGGGTTCCTGTGGGTAGGGCGCTTGGAGCTAGTGTAAGGGTTCCTATGGGTAGGGCACTTGGAGCTAGGATTAGGGCTTCTATGGGTAGCGCTTCCCGACCTAGGGTGAGGGTTTCTATGGGTAGGGCATTTGGAGCTAGGGTTAGGGATTCTATGGGTAGGGCATTTGGAGCGAGGGTTAGGGTTCGTAGGGGTAGTGTTCCTATGGGTAGGGCTTCCCGACCCAGGATTAGGGTTCCTATGGGTAGGGCGTACCGAACTAGGGTTAGGGTTCCTGTGGGTAGGGCGCTTGGAGCTAGTGTTAGGGCTTCTATGGGTAGCGCTTCCCGACCTAGGGTGAGGGTTTCTATGGGTAGGGCAGTTGGAGCTAGTTTAGGGTTCCTATGGGTAGGGCTTCCCGACCTAGGATTAGGGTACCTATGGATAGGGCACTTGGAGCTAGGATTAGGGTTCCTATGGGTAGGGTGTCCCGACCTAGGGTTTGGGTTCCTGTGGGTAGGGATTCCCGAGCTAGGGTTAGGGTTCCTGTGGGTAGGGCACCCCGAGTTAGGGTTAGGGTTCCTGTGGGTAGGGCACACCGGGTTAGGGGTCCCGTGGGTCGGGCACTTGGAGCTAGGGTTAGGCTTCCTATGGGTAGGGTTTCCCGACCTAGGGTTAGGGTTCCTATGGGTAGGGCACTTGGAGCTAGGGTTAGGGTTCCTAAGGGTAGGGCTTCCCGACCTAGGATTAGGGTTCCTATGGGTAGGGCACTTGGAGCTAGGGTTAGGGTTCCTATGGGTAGGGCACTTGGAGCTAGGATTAGGGTTCCTATGGGTAGGGCACTTGGAGCTAGGGTTAGGGTTCCTATGGGTAGGGCTTCCCGACCTAGGGTTTGGGTTCCTGTGGGTTGGGCACCCCGAGTTAGGGTTAGGGTTCCTGTGGGTAGGGCGCCCCGAGGTAGGGGTAGCGTTCCTACAGGTAGGGCGTCCCGAGCTAGGGTAAGCGTTCCTACGGGTAGGGCGTCCCGAGCTAGGGTAAGCGTTCCTATGGGAAGGGTGCTTGGAGCTAGGGTTAGGGTTCCTATGGGAAGGGTGCTTGGAGCTAGGGTTAGGGTTCCTATGGGTAGGGCGCTTGGAGTTAGGGTTAGGGTTTCCTGTGGGTAGGGGCGTCCCGAGCTAGGTTTAGGGGTCCTGTGGGTAGGGCGTCCCGAGCTAGGGTTGGCGTTCCTACGGGTAAGGTGTCCCGAGCTAGGGTTAGCTTTCGTACGGGTAGGGCACTTGGAGCTTCGGTTAGAGTTCCTATGGGTATGACATACAGAACTGTGGTTAGGGTTCCTATGGGTAGGGCGCTTGGAGCTAGGGTTAGGGTTCCTATGGGTAGGGCTTCCCGACCTAGGGTTTGGGTTTCTGTTGGTAGGGCACACCGAGTTAGGGTTAGCTTCCTGTGGGTAGGGCTTCCCGTCCTAGATTTAGGGTTCCTGTGGGTAGGGCACTTGGAGCTAGGGTTAGGCGTTCTCTGGGTAGGGCATTTGGAGCTAGGGTTAGGGATTCTATGGGTAGGGCACTTGGAGCTAGGGTTAGGGTTCCTAGGGGTAGGACACTTGGAGCTAGGGTTAGTGTTCCTATGGGTAGGGCTTCCCGACCCAGGATTAGGGTTCCTATGGGTAGGGCGTACCGAAGTAGGGTTAGGGTTCCTGTGGGTAGGGCGCTTGGAGCTAGTGTAAGGGTTCCTATGGGTAGGGCACTTGGAGCTAGGATTAGGGCTTCTATGGGTAGCGCTTCCCGACCTAGGGTGAGGGTTTCTATGGGTAGGGCAGTTGGAGCTAGGATTAGGGTTCCTATGGGTAGGGCACTTGGAGCTAGGGTTAGGGTTCCTATGGGTAGGGCACTTGGAGCTAGGATTAGGGTTCCTATGGGTAGGGCGCTTGGAGCTAGGATTAGGGTTCCTATGGGTAGTGCGCTTGGAGCTAGGGTTAGGGTTCCTATGGGTAGGGCTTCCCGACCTAGGGTTTGGGTTCCTGTGGGTTGGGCACCCCAAGTTAGGGTTAGGGTTCCTGTGGGTAGGGCACACCGAGCTAGGGTTAGGGTTCCTATGGGTAGGGCGTCCTGAGCTAGGGATAGCGTTCCTACGGGTAGGGCGTCCCCAGCTAGGGTTAGCGTTCCTACGAGTAGGGCGTCCCGAGCTAGGGTTAGCGTTCCTACGGGAGGTCACTTGGAGCTAGGGTTAGGATTCCTATGGGTAGGGCGTCCCACTTGCATTGTAGGTAACACACTATCTCGGCCAATATATTTTGTCTAAAAAATTTTATGATGAAAAACACCAGTATATTGTCCACTGTGCAGATGAACTTCTTGGAGATCTATTTGGGGAACCAAGCTTTTCGGTAAAAGAACACAGGTAACATTTCATATTTTCTGTGCGAGAGATCCATATGAAGCGTATGTAACACACTGAACATGTTTTGGTTTGCAATTTATTGCATATTTTATTTGATGAAGTCTTGATAGATGGAATTGTTAGAGTTGTATGCCCCCTGCCCAGGTGTCTGGTTTTTGAGAGGGAGGCCTGATTCAGCCCGCATTGATATCTATAAGTGCCAGAGCTCAGAAGCCACACAAACTTATGAGGTTTAGTAACCTTGGGGGCTTCTGTCTACTTTGAAGAGAGATTCTCTCCTCCACCCCTTGAGGTAACAGCAACATAATTTAGACATTATACAAGCACTTAAGCCTGTCCCCTTTCCATTATGAACTCCTTATGCATGGGAGACTAAGCCCAGTAAAGGGGGTTGTATACGCTCTTTTGTTTTTCTCCAGGCAGCTACACAACTCATCAGTGAAGAGTGACAGTGGTTGAAGGTTTCCCTTTGCAGCAGGCTAGACTTTCTTCTGAAATAGGTACTATTGCTGCAACGCCAGTATACGTGACCTGGGTCTTGCCACTGCCCTGAAAGTTGAAGACATTTTTCTCTGACTTAAACCCTGAAATAATGCTGTACAAATTCCATTACAAATGCTTTGACTCATGATTAGAGATGGTCCAACTGCTGGCTAAGTGAGAAATGGCTTTTTGACAAAATTGAAACGTTCAGAAGAAAATTCTTGATCTTGTTGAAATTTTTCATTTTCTGAAAAAAATTCAAAATCAAATGTTTCCCAACTTTTTAGAAAAAAAGCATTTAAAGTTTCTTCAGTTTGTTTTGGTGGGGCGGAGGGGGAACACTTTCACTGTTTATACTCTTTTCCCCTTTTTACACTGGGCTGGTGAAAGAGGAGTGGAAAGCTTAAAAAAGCAAAACCCAAGTGTTGGTCATATTTTCCCCACCAGAATAAAATGAAAACATCCAAAAATGCTGTGAAAATTTTTGAGCAAACCAGAAACATGTTAATTTCTTTTGACTTTTTCTTAAAATGCACTTAGCTCTTTTCCTGTCAACTCTGATCATGACCCCACAAAATAATCAGTGTTTTCAGCTTGGTTTGGCTAAACTTACCACAGCAAATAGGAACTTCTAATTTATAATGTATGAAATGTCTGTTTTGTCTCCTTTCAAGGAAAATACACTCAGTGATTGTCAGAAACTCGATACGAGTCAGTCAACAAGGTAAATTAGTGTTGAAAGGCCCCCCCTTTTTGGGGGGAGGGGTCTTTATTAATGCAAAAGTTCTGAAAGCTGTATTCACTTACTTTGTAGGCGATATTCAGTTAACTTCAGTAATTGATAGAGGATGTAATTATTGTCCCTTTTCATAGCATTGTTGGAGGTGAATTGCATCTTTTACAAATAAACTGTTTAAAATTATGGGTCTAGCACAACAAATGGGCTTGACCTTGTTCTCAGTAAAGTCAGTGGCCAAACTTTCATTGGATTCACTGGAAACAGGATAAGGCATTATGTGCAGACTTGGAGGCTGCTTTCTTTACATACTCAACTCACACTAAGAAATAGATTTAAAAAACAAAATATTTGAATATTGGTTCATCCTTAACTACCCGGTCTAGTTTGAGTTAACATTTCTCTTGTAAATATAAACAATAAAAGAAGCAGGGAAAATTTTTGTTGTTATGAGTGTAATAAATCCATATATAATATCATAAAATAGACTAGTATCAGAGGGGTAGCCGTGTTAGTCTGGATCTGTAAAAGCAGCAAAGAATCCTGTGGCACCTTATAGACTAACAGGCGTTTTGCAGCATGAGCTTTCGTGGGTGAATACCCACTTCGTCGGATGCAAGTAGTGGAAATTTCCAGGGGCAGGTATATATACGCAAGCAAGAAGCAAGCTAGAGATAACCAAGGGAGGAGAAACTGGTTTAATGGTGTCAGCTCAGGATTAAACAAAGACTGTGAATGGCTTGCCAACTACAGAACCAGTTTCTCCTCCCTTGGTTTTCACACCTCAACTGCTAGAGCAGGGCCTCATCCTCCCTTATTGAACTAACCTTGTTATCTCTAGCTTACTTCTTGCTTGCATATATATACCTGCCCCTGGAAATTTCCACTACTTGCATCCGACGAAGTGGGTATTCACCCACGAAAGCTCATGCTGCAAAACGTCTGTTAGTCTATAAGGTGCCACAGGATTCTTTGCTGCTTTTATAAAATAGACTATGGTGGTCTATTTACATCTGCAAGAGAAGGATGGATAATGCAGCTGTGATGTAACTTACATTTAAGAAATGAGTGAAATTAAAGTTAAATATGGGGTTGATTTTTTTTTTTTTTTTATAAAAAGGCTCTTAAAACTACATTTATCCTTGTAATCCGCTTGATTTTTCCAAAGTCTGGAGCACCTAACATCTCCATTGGCTTGAGTGGGTGCAGTTGGGTGCTCAACACTTGAAAATCAGGCAAGTGCCTATGTATGGACTTTTGGGCTTAACATTATGCTCCTATTTTTGCAAATCTTGGCCAGAACAGCAATGTAGAAGGATAAAAGTAGAGAAGATCTCAAAGGTAAAATCTATTCAAATAAAGAGGGTATGTGCTTATTATACTTTGTTCTAAATGGACACCTTTTGTTGTGAAAATAACTAGTTGTATTGTGTAGGTCAGGATCCGGTCTGAGAATGTAGTTAGAACAGTTATTTCCGTGTCTCAGTAATACCGGTATATTAGTGATAGCAAACATCTCTTGCAGAGCTTGATGTCTTCTTTTGCAACCAGTGGATTGTGTATGTGTCCCCTTGTAAATAGTGGTGTATCATCATGTTGCTATCTAGCTAAAAAGTGTGTTTTAGTTATAAGAATATTTTATCCCGGTAATGTTCCAAAGAAAACCTTGCACATTCCTTCAGAGTATGAAGTGATTTTGTAAATGTTAAGTATCCTCTGAATTAAGGTTTAAAACAATATGTACAAAGTATTTGCAGTATATTTTTCACTGCAGTCTCTTGAGCCTGCAGGGATTTCCTTTCTGATGCATTGCTTTATGTATTTTTCTTTTTCAGTGTCTATGGAAGCAAACCTATATGAGAATGAAACCAGGGGCCAACTTGAAAAAGGCAATGTTCTAAAGGTGATCTAACTACTTGATACATTCTAACATACACATTTTTTCAAGTTTCACAACTTAATTTGCTTTACCATTGAGGTTTGGATGCAGTTGAAAGATGAAACTTAATTTCATCCTATCCATATTAATACTCTGCTTACTTAGTGTTTTTGTTAAACAGGAATCCATGCAACAGTTAGCTGACAAGGAGCAGACATCCCCAGATTTGGCTGCTAAACCAACTGCCTCTTCTAGGAGAGTGCTCGGTGAATCCGGTATTTGCACATTTATAATGCAGGATTTTCAATATGTGATACCTACACCTAGAGCAAACTTGCATGTCACTGGCTCATGTCATTTTTTTTTTTTGTGGCGGAGTCCACATGTTCATGTTTTTTGCCATTGTGAAAGGTATCACATTAACAGCCCTGGAGAATGAGCTGCTCTGCTAATCCATAGAATAGATACAATGTGGGTGTGTTCGAGCGCTTCGTTGCTCGTGGTACAAATTCACTGGAGACCCCTCTTTCACACACCAGTGCCCTTTTATTTCCCAGTATTTTCCCACCACCATGTACGGTATATACAATGCAATACCAGTCAGGTAGCCCCTTAGGGAACAGTGGGCAGCTCTAGGAATTTCGCCGCCCCATGCCTGCGGGAGGTCCACCGGAGCCGCCTGCTGCCCTCCCGGCAAAATGCCGCCCCAAGCATGCGCTTGGCACGCTGGGGTCTGGAGCCGGCCCTGCCTCCCTCCAACTTCCTTCCTGCCAGCTTTAGAGGCCTTCCTCTCAGCAGGCTCACAGGTGATTGCTCTCAGGCCCTTTAATGAGCCACACTCTGCCAGTTCCCCTTGATGGGAGCTATGCTAGCAGGTTCTGAGCTAACAGGGGCTGGTTCCGTACCTCTTAAGCCAGTGCCCTGTTACACAGGGTAATGGCAATACAGACTTCCCCACGTGTTTGTACATCTCCTAGCACAGCGGTTTTCAATGGCCCCAGCCATTAGTTGCCAGGAGACAGAGTTTTGGCCATTTGTGTGCACTGGCCCTTTGCTCTGCAACAATTACACCCCCTTATCCCACCACCTAGAGACTTAAGAAATGCATTGGGGAAACCGAGGCACCCCCACAGTATTCAGAGGACACATTAAGAACAGTTCCACTTCGTCATATTTTCCCCTTAAACCACTATGCTCATTACATTGGGATGGTAAGATGTCAACTGTGGAAACATTGTTTTAATGTGATTTATGCCAATGAAATGAGAGATTTGGTAGGTAAGTGGGTGCGGGGGAAAGGCACTGGAAGCTTTGAAGGGATGTGTGATGTGGTTACTCAGGAACAATTCCTGAATATGTGCAGTGATGATGTAAAACAGTATTTGTGGGCTAAAAAGGTGGATGCAGTGGGTGAATTAGGACAGGACCCCTCGGCCGGGTCCATTCTGGGGGGCAGTGAGTCAGACACCCATGTCTGCACTCTCTCCACGTCCCCAGCCAGCTCCGAATGGAGAAACCCTCCAGCCCCTCCTCCTCTGGGCTTTTTCTTTTCCCGGGCCAGGAGGTCACCTGATTCCTTTGTTCTCCAACATCTTTAGCTATCTCATTGCAGGGGGGAAGGGCCCCAGCCATTAGTTGCCAGGAGACAGAGTTTTGGCCATTTGTGTGCACTGGCCCTTTGCTCTGCAACAATTACACCCCCTTATCCCACCACCTAGAGACTTAAGAAATGCATTGGGGAAACCGAGGCACCCCCACAGTATTCAGAGGATACATTAAGAACGGTTCCACTTCGTCATATTTTCCCCTTAAACCACTATGCTCATTACATTGGGATGGTAAGATGTCAACTGTGGAAACATTGTTTTAAGCTGTAAATGTTTAGAAACTGTGTGTTGGCATGTTATTGGTACCTCATGGAGAGATGACAACTTAATGAGGACAAGGATGGACAGAAGCAGCGGTTGCGCCTGGGGGCATCTAAGTTTGAAGGTTTGGGTTCTCAGGGTGCAAAAAGAAAATCAAGGGAAAGTAAGAGGAGTCACAAAGTATGTACAAGTGGTGTTGTTTTTTTCTTTTAAAACTAAAGATGCCAGGCTTAGAGGCACCAGGGGTGGATTTTTCTAACTTTTGTTTACAGTGCAAAGAAAGGATTGGGCAATAGAGTGAGTTTGGAATAAGACAACTGTAGGTGGCCGCAGCCTCTGCTGAATGGTCACTGAACCAATTTGCCAACCCTGGTAGGGAATTTCACTCCACTGCATTTATTACACACTGACAAGATTTGTCTGATACTTGACTTTCCCAGTACGCTCCCTAATAAAGAAATTTTAGGTCACATATTAAAAAAGTATAACCATGATTTCCAGAGTTATTTGACAAATACTATTAAATTCTGGTATACTTAGGAACCAAACCCTCACACTCCTGCCCAATACAATTTTCAGCCTTCCAGAAAACAGCCTAAGATTACACTTATTTAATACCTTTCTTTTGTGCAGTATTGGAAAGAAGTTGCTGTGTTGGTATCATCTCCACACACAGACCGATTACTATATAACCAGGATGATTCCAGAGGTGGGGATGGATTTGTGATCTCTCCTAACAACGGGTAGAATATCCACGTGTCCATTTTTTGTTTCTTGTCGTCTACCTGAATTGAAAAGAGAGTGACCAGTTTTACCGTGTGGGCACCTCTTTTGAAAAAAGGAAGTTGGGTTTTTAAAAGAGGCAACATTGTTTCTTTCTGAAAACTTTGTATCTGCCAATGCATATATCTGATTTAAAAATAAAAATCAGGGTGTTATTTAAATCAGTTTTTCTTTTAAAAAATAAACCTATTTAAAATTAAATTTGAAATTGTGACAACTTATGTTAAGGCCTAAATATAGTATAATCTATTAAAATTAACTAATATTCAAGCAGTACATGTTTATGCTGAAATTCTAAAGAAAGTTAAGCCACTGAACTGGTGGAATTCACTGTGCTGAGCACCGGGAAGTACATTTGTTCAAGTGTTAACCAGATTGTGATAACAGAAGCCTCTTACAAACCGGCAGAGAGAATATTTTCTTTATTTCAGCTTATTCAACTAGTTTGTTAAACGGCTACTTCACTGAAAGTTGAGAAATGGATTCAGAATTGAAAAAAAAAAGGCAGAAAACCTGCTTTCCTTTTCCAGTCTATGCCCAAGAAGTAGGTGAGAAAGGATGAAAGCTCCTGTTGGTAAAATGGTCAGCAGAAACCATCAGTTCAATTCACTAACTACAGATAATACTTCCTTGATCAAATTAGCTTTCAATGGAAATATGTTGTGATAAACTTACTTTAAAAAGCATGCAGCACATTTTAGGTAGGTTCAGGGCCGGCTCCAGGCACCAGCAAAGCAACCGGGTGCTGGGGGTCCCATTTGCAGGGGCAGATCTGGCCTGGGAGCTGAGACCCAAGAGGTCTCAGAGGGGGCCCTGGGAGCTGTAGTTCCTTTGTTAGCTCCCTGCCTATAGACCAGCCCTGGAGCAGGCAAAGAACTACACTCCCAGCATTCCTTTATGTGCGCTCCTGTGAAGAGACCTGGTCAGCTTTTTCTGCCTTTCAGTGGAGCAGGCAAGAAGCGGGGAGTGATAGCTCAGTGATTTGAGCATTGGCCTGCTAAACCCAGGGTTGTGAGTTCAATCCTTGAGGAGGCCACTTAGGGATCTGGGGCAAAAAAATTAGTCCTGCTAGTGAAGGCAGATCTAGGAGATTGGTGTATCTCCAATTATTACTATTACTTACTAAGAAGACCTGTTGCTGCCAGATCCCTGGTGGGTGGTGGGGGCTTTCTTTACTTCATTGGGCCATTGTACAGTGAACTGTGAATATCCGGCTTTTGTTTTCCCCTTAGTTCTTGCTCTTTGCCCTATTAGGCTGCTGTAGCACCCCAGAAACATATATTGTTTCTCTGCTAATAAAAATGTCAGCAGAAGAAAATGGGGAAAATGCCAGGGAAAAGCTTCCTTTTTTTTGTGCACCTTTCTGAAGTTTTATAAAGTTAACATCTATTTTTGTCCTTTTATTTAAAGTTAGGTCAAACCCACACTTCAAGGTATTTCATTACCTGCCATGTCTAGAAATTTTCTACCAATACAAGTGGCTTCAGGACCAAATACACTTTTTTCTGCACTTCCTGTGGGCAAGTGAACAGAAAAAAAACATTTTCAATCCCTATAGAGATTCTTGAATGTAAGCAAATGCTGTGACTGGTAATTACCACCTTAGAGCAGTGCCGCCTTCTCTTCCTGCTTGCAAAGAACTAGAAATGAGCTGTATGCAGATACCTCATCAAATATTTCTTTTCTTTTCACAGCAGTGTTATTGGAGGAAACAACTGTCAGGACACCTGGACCAGTATGAAAGAGGATTTTGTAATTAGCTTTAAGAACTAGGCCAAAATTCCTGCTGAATGACCTGCCCTGGGAGGGGGGGGGAGGCCCTGATGTGGGCGGAGCCCAGGGCTGGGGCAGCAGCAGGGTGGTGGGAGGGCACTGGTGGGGAGGAAAGGGGGAAGCCCAGTGCTGGGGCGGCAGGGGGTGTGGGTCAGTGGGGGGAGAGCCCAGGATTGGGGCAGCAGGAGGGTACAGGGGGGAGCCCAGGGCTGGGACGGGGGGCAGCCAAATTTTTTTTTTTTTTGCTTGGGGCAGCAAAAAACCTAGAGCCGGCCCTGATCACATCCCTTTCCCCTCTCTAGTGCCCCAGCCCCTGCTCCCCGTGGTGGGCTTGAGAGGCCCCCACTCCCCAGCCGCTCCACTCACCAGAATGTGAAGCTGCTGGCGTTAAGGAAGGTGGGCCTGGGCTGGGCCAGCTGCTTGGGCAGGTCCTGGTGAAAGAGAAGAGCGAGCAAGGCTGAGAGGCCCCTCCCGTGTCCCGCAATTTGGCCAGTGTCACCCTCCCACATACAGAAGAGACATCAGCTCCCAGCAGGCCATGCTCCATCTCCAGCCCCGCAGGGATGAGACCACAATCCACCAGTGCCCCCCACCCCGCCACCACCGGGGAATCACCCCCTTCTCCCCTGCGAGGGCTGCAGGACTCCCTGCCCCCTGCAACACCAGTCTCCCAGCCATGTACCCCGGGGTGGGGTGGGGTGGGGTAAGGGTGTGGACTCACCCCTGCAGCACCTCCTTCTGGTCATCAAGGGGAATTAGCTTGTCCCAGCTCCAGAGCATCCTCTGCAGGCTCGTGATCCATCTTACCTCACTCTGTCCCCTGTGTCCCTCCCAAGACCCGGTGCCCTGTTATCTGGGGTGCTTCCTCCCAGAGGAACCCCCACCCACTATCCCCACTTCGTCTCAGTCATGGCTTCTGCCCAGTCATCACTTAGCCCGTTCCCTGGGGCAGACTGCAGTGTGAGCCACTATTCACAGGCAAAGGGGTTCAGACCTGCTGCCTCTGCCTACCCGTGGGCTACCCCTGTGCAACCCCAGTACCCAGTTGGCCTTTCCCTGAAGCCTGGGGGGGTTTCCAGGCCAGAGCTCCCCAGCTCCTCTTGCCTTCCCCCAGCCCTGCTCCACCTTAGGTACCCAGTGGGGGTGACACGACTTACCGGTACTGCCGAAGTCATGTGAGGGGCATGGCCTCATCCGGAAAAGGCGTGGCCTCTCAAGATTTTGTCCTCGGATATATTTATAAAGAGCCATCATATCTCCCCTCAGCCTTCTTTTGGTTAGGTAAACAAGCCAAGCTCTTTGAGTCTCCTTTCATAAGACAGGTCCTCGGATCATCCTAGTAGCCCGTCTCTGAACCTGTTCCAATTTGAATTCATCCTTCTTAAACATGGGATACCAGAACTGCACATAATATTCCAGATGACGTCTCACCAGTGCCTTATATAACGGTACTAACACCTTCTTATCTTTGCTGGAAATACTTCGCCTGATGCATCCTAAAACTGCTTTAACTTTTTTAACGGCCATATCACATTGGCGCCTCATAGTCATCCTGTGATCAACCAATACTCCGAGGTCCTTCTCCTCCTCTGTTACTTCCAACTGATGTGTCCCCAATTTATAACCAGAATTCTTGTTATTAATCCCTAAATGCAGGACCTTGCACTTTTCACTATTACATTTCATCCTATTACTCTTACAAATCTTTGTTTCAATACCTCTTCATATAAATTTCCAATAAAATTTTGACAAATTAAAAAAATTATATTATTTGCATCATTCTGTCAAATCAGAATTTTTTCTATAGGGCTACTTCTTTAGTGCTAGTGCATCAGCATTACAGTGTGCTTAATTAAGTTAAACTGGTTTTAATAACGTGAATGTGGCAAGTTTTCCAATACTGTATGCTTATATTTGGGTTGCTAAGAGCAGATCAGGCACAGGGGCACCAGTTTAATAATCTCGCCTAGGGCACCAGAAATCCTAAGGACGGCCCTGCTAGGGAGGGTCACTGTCTGGGGTGGCAGCTTGGCCTGCAGGGCCCTAGACCTTTGTGAAACCCCCTTGGGGCGAGGGGGGGGGGAGAGAGAGTGGTGACATTTGAAGATCTCAAAATCGTTTCCTGTGCTGCACTGATGGGCATCGAGTCAAAACCCGAACTGAGCCAAAGGCCTATCCTGTAGCCTGCCACCAACCATTGTATCCTGACCTGAAGGGGTGCTGAGCTCCATGCTTCAGCTGGCGCTGAGGATGCTCAGCACCTCTGAAAAATCAGGCCTTTTTCTCCCACAGAATGCAGGGGGCAAAGCCTTCACTGCACGAATACCTGACTGGAACCAGACAGTGAGATGAATGCGCTAGGGCTCCCTCCTCACCATTCACAGCACTGGAGAAAATTCCCATAAGGAAATGCATTGGTCCACTCACCCATCATTCCCCACCTGTAGCATTTAGCTAAGTTAGGGGGCTGGTGAATAATACATTTCCATCTGAGTGCACTAGTAACTGAAGCAGGGTGTAGGGTTACAGGAGAATTGAATCAATGACTGAAGCGTAGAAGGGAGCTGCTAGGACTAAGGCAGTGTTTCCAGTGGCTAGTACAGCCGACTGCAGGTCAGGGCTCCTGGATTCTGTTCCCCAGTAAGTCTGGGTGGGTCTATCACTCTTCATGGCTTTGCAGTCATTCAGGGCAAAGGCATTTAGTAAAATAAATTCACATTTGGAGAGAGAGTTTCTGCAAAGGCAACTGAGTTTGGTTAGTAACTTGTGATTTGTTTCAGAAGTCACCTGCTCCTGCCAGTGCTGCCCATGCAAGTGTCATTACGTGATGATAAGCAGCGCAAAACTGCCGCGTAGATTCTCAGTAAGTTGATGGGGAAGGGGTGAGTTGCTGGAGGTAAATTCCTCTCAGTTCTGCACAAAACTGTTTTCTTGCCAACAGTGGATCATTATTTAAACCCCCTCTGCTGCCCACTCCTTATCTCTCTTTGAAATTCAGTTGTGAATGGTAAAAAAAAATGGTTCATTTTGTTTTAAAATCTTTTACAAATACCCCCCCCCAACAAATTATAAAATGATATGGCATAGAACAGCCACCATGCACCCGTCCATTATACACAAGAAACTTGGAGGCAAATTCTCTCTCCTTACCCTTCTAGGCTGTGCAATACATACAACAATGGTAATGACCGAGTAACCAGCAGCGCAGGAATGACTCCTCACCTCGTAACATGCCTTTAAGCACCAAGGAGATCCAGACAAGTGCAGCTGAATCCAACACCATAACGAAGCCATCAGCATGAAGAACACATAGGACCTGCTGGCCACTTCCCATTAGGGGCTGTAACCCTTCATGTGTAATAAACTCTCCACACCCACAGAACATTATGAGGGATGGTCTCTCTTAGGCAATCAAGAGCACCCTGTATTTGCACATAGTCCATTCGCTTTGCCACAACCTTCCTGCTAAGACAGTTGCAACCAACCAAGGCCCGGTACTTTATATGAAAACTATGCTAAGTTCAGACAAAATCATGAGTGTTGGAAACACCGCAGCTTCTTTTCATTGAGCCAGAGCTGCCTTAGTGTACATGAGAATCAGGCCTTTGAAACATTGATATCAGCTTAACCTAGGTTTTGTCTTGTGAACAGGGCCGGCTCCAGACCCAAGCGTGCGCTTGGGGCGGCGTGCTGCGGGAGGGCGGCGGGCGGCTCCGGTGGACCTCCCGCAGGTACAGGGCCGGCTCTAACATTTTTGCCACCCCAAGCGAAAACAAAGAGTGCCGCCCCCCCCCCCCCGCGAACGTCGCGTCGCATCGTGCCGCCCAAGTCCCCACCCCCCCGAGCGCCGTGTCGCGCCGCCCAAGTCCCCGCCCCCTCCGACTGCCGTGCCGCTGCAGCCCGCCCCAGCCGAGTGCCGCACCACCCAAGTCCCTGCCCCTCCAGTACGGCGCCCTGCCTCCCAAGCCCCGCCCCCCGAGCGTCCCCGAAGTCCCTGCCCCCGAATGTTGCACCGCCCAAGGCCCCACCCCCCCGAGCATTGCATTGCACCGCCCAAGTCCCCGCCCCCGCCGAGTGCCGTGCCGCTGCAGCCCGCCCCAGCTGAGTGCCGCGCCGCCCAAGTCCCTGCCCCTCCAGTATGGCGCCCCGCCTCCCAAGCCCTGCCCCCCCAGCGCCGCCCAAGTCCCTACCCCCCAAGCGTCCCCGAAGTCCCCGCCCCTGAATGTCGCACTGCCCAAGTCCCCGCCCCCGAGTGTCGCGTCATGCCGCCCAAGTCCCCCCCCCCCCCCGAGTGTCGGGTCGTACCGCCCAAGTCCCCGCCCCCCCGAACTTACCCCAAGTCCCCGCCCCCAAGTGTCGTACCGCCCAAGTCCCCGCCCCCCAAGTGTCGCGTTGTGCCGCCCAAGTCCCCGCCCCTGAACGTCGCACCGCCCAAGTCCCCGCCCCTCCAGCATGGCGCCCCGCCTTCCCAAGCCCCGCCCCCTCAGCGCCGCCCGGCCGAACCAAAAAAAACAAAAACAAACCCCGAGTGCCGCCCTGTCCCGAGGTGCCGCCCCAAGCATGTGCTTGGTAGGCTGGTGTCTGGAGCCGGCCCTGTCACAGGGGGATGCCTCTGATTGCAGGACCAGAGCCCTAGTGGTACATTTTTCACTGAATGCTTCAGAGGGAGCCATGGCCGCAGAGAACCCCCTGGAAAGTCTCCAGGAGGAAGCTCCACGTCCCATTTGTCTGCAGTATTTCACAGAAGCTGTCACTGCAGTGCAGGCAGGTCAGGCAGTGCTGGGAGGGATCCGATACAGCTGTCTCCTGTCTGCAGAAACTGTGCAACGGAGAAATGTCAGGCCCAACAGGCAGCTTGGAAACATGGTAGAAATCGCCAATTGGCTGAGTTTCCAGGCAGCAAAAGGAGCAGGAGGGAACAGGGTGTGGGGGGAACACCAGAAGGCTCTGAAACTTCTGTGAAGAGGATCAAACTTCCATCTGTCTGGTTTGCCATCTGTCCCGGGCTCAGAGAGCTCCCACGGTGGCTCCCACAGAGGAGGCTGCCCAGGAGTACAAGGTAGGGAATTGCTGTCAAGTTTAATGGGTAATAAGTTCCCTGGCACAGGCATGACGCATCATTCAGCTCTGTAAACCCTTCATGGTATGGGAGATACTGTAACAAAATAACTGATTTGACAGAGTGGCAACAGAGGCAAGTCTTTAACGATACCTGATGTGGGAAAATGTCCTCTGAGATTCTGATGGGGATTCCTGAAAATCGTCATCATATAAAGAATTCTACCAATCCCAAAGGATCAGACACATCACCCACCAAATTAATGATACTTCAGTTCTTCCCCAAATACGCGCTTACAGCCAATTCTTGTTAACGAAACTATGATTTACTAATAGAAGAAAAGACAGTATTGGCTCAAAGGTCATTAGACATATAAACATGAATAGAGCCCTTAGGTCAGTTTCACCACAGAGATGGTGCGTTAGAATTGAAAAGAGTCCTTTTCAGAATCATTTCATCACATTCTAGTCCAATGTCCAAATGTTCAATATCAGGGCAGTGCAGAGGGGACTGGAGATCTCAGTCTTACGACTCAAATGCCCCCTGAATAAAGCTTAAGAACATCGGAGATAAAAGGATCAGGTCTCAAGAGTTTACACACACATTTTTGCAGCCTCTCGACAGCAGGCAGCCCTTGGGTGAACAATAGGTTTTGGAAGTAACCTTCTATTTCGCAAACACCACAGGTAATAAAACTATACGGATTAACATAAGGTAATTATCCATAAAGCCATTCATAGACAGTTTACCACAAACTTTAAAGAGAGAGAGATATACAATGACATTATTACACCCAAGTTTAATCTAAGTGTTATTTCCCTCTTGTATGGATTGCCTGATGTTTACCAAGGCCGGAGCTCCGTATGAAACTTTTCCCACAGATTAAGCACTGATGGGGTCTCTCTCCAGTGTGGATTGCCTGATGTCTAACAAGGTCTGACCTCCGTATGAAACTTTTCCCACAGATTAAGCACTTATGGGGCCTCTCTCCAGTGTGGATTGCCTGATGTGCAGTAAGATTTGATCTGTGTGTGAAACTTTTCCCACAGTCCAAACACTTATGGGGCCTCTCTCCAGTATGGATTGCCTGATGTTTAACAAGGCCGGACCTCCGTATGAAACTTTTCCCACAGATTAAGCACTGATGGGGTCTCTCTCCAGTGTGGATCGCCTGATGTGCAACAAGGTGTGACTTCTGTATGAAGCTTTTTCCACAGTCGAAGCACTTATGGGGCCTCTCTCCAGTGTGGATTGCCTGATGTGCAGTAAGATTTGATCTGTGTGTGAAACTTTTCCCACAGTCCAAGCACTTATGGGGCCTCTCTCCAGTATGGATTGCCTGATGTGCAACAAGGTCTGACCTTCGTATGAAACTTTTCCCACAGATTAAGCACTGATGGGGTCTCTCTCTCCAGTGTGGATCGCCTGATGTGCAACAAGGTGTGACTTCTGTATGAAGCTTTTTCCACAGTCGAAGCACTTATGGGGTCTCTCTCCAGTGTGGATTGCCTGATGTCTAACAAGGTCTGACCTCCATATGGAACTTTTCCCACAGATTAAGCACTGATGGGGCCTCTCTCCAGTGTGGATCGCCTGATGTGCAGCAAGGTGTGACTTCTGTATGAAGCTTTTTCCACAGTCGAAGCACTTATGGGGCCTCTCTCCAGTGTGGATCGCCTGATGTGCAGCAAGGTGTGACTTCTGTATGAAGCTTTTTCCACAGTCGAAGCACTTATGGGGTCTTCCCACAGAGGTTCCCTGCAATTCCCCGTGCCCAGGAACTTCCTGCTGTTGGTTCCCCTCCTCGTTCTCACTCACTCTCGCATCACCTGCTGGGAGAGAGACAATCCGGACAGAAGTCATTGTGCTGGGGAGAAATTAAGAGGAATATCACCGAGGGGAAACCCAACATACTAAAGCTGCACAGACGGAGCAATTGGATTCTGCCTCCACTTCCCACCCAAACTTTCACAGAGAAGGAAAGTTGGAAGGAAACTCCTGCAGGTAACAGGACACATGGAAAGCGATGTCAGTGATACCTGCTGACTGCAGCCCTGCCCTGGGTGAGATGAGGAAGGAACTAAGGGCACTTATTGATACTACATTTTTGGGATTCTCAACTTTTTTCTTCATTCCCCAGATGGTTTGAGTGTCAGTCCTCACCTGTGTGGGCGCCTCTCGGGATCGCTCTTTCCTCACTGCCCTGGAGATCGGGCACCCACGGCTCTTCCCCTCATTCCAGCCGGGTGATCAGGTCAGGTTTGGGAAGGGGAAATCCCGTGCAGGGAGTGAAATCAGAGCAGATCAGGATGAGTGGAGGATTGAGAGAGCATCTGTCAGAAAGGACATTCCATGGGTGGAACCTGTCCCTGTGTTGTGTTGAGGAATGTGGAATCTAAGAGGACGGGAACGTGGTCACTGAGCCCCCTTGGGGGAGGCAGACATCTGGGGAGGTGAGGGGAATTGTGACACACACCCAGCTCCAGTGTTAAACCCCTGCCTATTTCTAAACCTGCGGAGTCCAGAGCCCTCCACATAGCTGAGCTGTTCCCAAGGAGGAGGGAGAAGAGGGATTCTGTGAAAGACCGAGAAACAACACAGACAGGACAACACATGGCTTCTCCACCTTGCAAGCTAGGAGGGCTGGGTGGGGATGGTTTAGTATGTGCCTTAGGTTTTGACACCCTGGTCTCACTGGAGAGTGATGAGGGAAGAACCTGACCGGTGTCAGACATGCAGACCCGCCTCCAGCTTCCAATAACCAAGGGGCCAGGAATCCCTTTGTGACAGTGTACCCCATAAGGCTTTATAGTGAGGTGCTCATAAACGTATGTATGATATAACTGGAATAGGGTTTTGCTACATATGCCATGTAACATATCTGTGTAAAGGTTATGATCTACTGGTTATGTTCATCCTAGTTGTGTGCAGGCACCATTTGTGTGTTCAAAGTTATGAACACCGGCTCTATAATTGCTTGACTTCTAAATAGCCTTAGGTAGAACATTTGCTCACTTCTTGGAAAAGGAATGTGCAAGTTCAATGCTCAATCAGGAAGAACTTAACAGACAAAAGAGCTTGGAAGACTCCAATCCACATAAGAAGTCTACCTGAGGATGTTCAAGGTAGCATGTGGGTAATGGCTGCTACCTGCAAGGCCTGAGTCATGCATGGGCAGGTGACTTGCCCATGTGATTCCGAATCTCCATTTTGTGACTGGATTCTACACAGGGTGAGGAGGGGGTCTCCACCCACAAGAGAAAGTCTATTTAAACCCCTGGGAGACCCCTCCATTTTGTCTTCAGCTGGCTAAAGAAGGGGCCTCTTCCCCAACCCCCCACCCCCAGGATACTTGAAGGAAACTGGAACAAAGGACAGTAACTACAGAGGGTGAGAGTGATTGCTGGACCCAGGCTAAAAGGAGATTAGTCTGTAAAAGGGAACATTCTGGAACTGGTGAGGATCCTATCTGTATCTAGTTTGATTAGACATAGACTTGCGCGTTTTATTTTATTTTGCTTGGTGACTTACTTTGTTCTGTCTGTTACTTGGAACCACTTAAATCCTTGCACAAATACAGACAGATATCATCTTCCTTTCCAAATGCAAACGGATGGACATCATACCAAATGGACTAAAGGTAAAAAATCCACTGCTGTCTACATACTACACAGACCACAGTGAGAGATTATGCCATACGCTATCAAAGAAACTGAGGAACCACCTGATCAGACTCCTATACAGCAAACAGGAAAACATCAAAAAAGAGCTCTCCAACCTGGAGACTCTCATCAATAACCAAACTTCCATACAAACGGACTTCACTAAAATAAGACAGGAAATCTACATTACTTCACCTCTCTACAAAGGAAAAAGGACTGTAAGCTGTCTAAACTCCTACCTGCTACGTGGGGCCACAACCATGGTACCCCTAACCCACCCAGCAATATCGTCAATCTATCCAACCACACACTCAGCCCAGAAGAAAAGTCTGTCCTATCTCAGGGACTCTCTTTCTGCCCTGCCACCCCCACCAACATGATACAGTTCTGCGGCGATCTGGAAGCCTACTTTCGCTATCTCCGACTCAAAGAATACTTTCAGGACAACACTGAACAGCGCACTGATACACAGTTACCCTCCCACCAACCGCACAAGAAGAAGAACTCCACATGGACTCCTCCTGAGGGTCGAAATGACAGTCTGGACCTATACATTGAATGCTTCCGCCGACGTGCACAGACAGAAATTGTGGAAAAACAACATCGCTTGCCTCACAACCTAAGTCGTGCAGAACGCAATGCCATCCACAGCCTCAGAAACCATCCTGACATTATAATCAAAGAGGCTGATAAAGGAGGTGCTGTTGTCATCATGAACAGGTCTGACTACCAAAAGGAGGCCGCCAGACAACTCTCCAATACCAAATTCTACAGGCCACTTCCCTCAGATCCCACTGAGGAATACACTAAGAAACTGCACCATCTACTCAGGACACTCCCTACACTAATTCCGGAACAAATCAACATACCCTTAGAGCCCCGACCAGGGTTATTCTATCTACTACCCAAGATCCA
>NW_025423271.1:1402632-1480794 GCF_020497125.1 Mauremys mutica | reverse complement strand
GGCCGGGAGCGCGGGGCCGGGAACGCGGGGGGGGGGGGGGACGCGGCCAGGGAGGGTCGGGCGGGGACCCGGGGACGGGCCGCGGCCAGGGACCGGCCGGGACACACGCCCCCCCCCCCCCCTAGTTTCCTACCTCAGCGTCCTCTTCCTGGGCCGGGGAAGCCTGCTTGCTTCTCAGCCCTCCCAGGCTTCCCGCGCGAACAGCTGATTCGCAGGAAGCCGTGGGGGAGGAGAAGCAAGGAGGAGCTTCATGGCAGGAGGTGGAGGCAGAATTCGCAACGGTTCACGCGAACCGTTTGCTAAAATTAGACGCCGGACAGAGAACTTTAGCATCCGGTTCTCTGTCCGGCGTCTAATTTTAGCAAACGGTTTGCGCGAACCGTTGCGAACCGTCTGCAGCTCACCCCTGCATGTCTCCCTCCAGCCCACCCCATTTCTCCTGCACCCCAGGTTGGGTCTCTGCCAACCCCCTCTCCTCTCCTCCTGACCCCAATATCCCATGCCCCTACAGGTCTATGGGGGTGGATCTCTCCCTTCTCCCCCCATCCCCTCATCCCTTCCCCCAATATCTCCCTGCCCCAGGCTGTCTATGGGGCTGGGTCTCTCCCTGAAGCCCCGCCCCCAGCGCGGGGCTCACAGACAATCCCTGCCCGGCTGCTGTGTGCTGGGGCTGTGACGTGCTGTGACGTGCTCACTCCCCGCAGCTGCACATTGACCAAAGGTATGTGACTGGGGTGTGGTGCCTGGCGGGGAGCAGCTCATGGTGGTGAAGAAAGCAATGGGAGCAGCAGATCCTGTTCTAGCAGTGGTTTGTGAGGGTTTCTTTGCAACCATGAGTGGGTATCTTGTGGGTGCAACAAGACCCCCCCCTTCTCTGGTGGGGCAGGGCTTCTACTGTCTGCCTTGGGGGGTGTTCCATGATGTCACAGCCCCTAGGGGAGAGGTTTGAATCATGATTCTGAAGTGGTAGAGCAACTTCCCCCACTCCCACTCACTCTCCACTAGGGGACTGGGCTGGGATCTCTAGGGAGGGAAGCACAGAAAAAAACAGTCTCCCCTATGGAACCCAGGAGTCCTGGCTCCCAGTCCCCCTGCTCTAGACCCCCTCCACTCCCAGAGCCAGGGATAGAACCCAGGGGTCCTGGTGCCCAGCCACCTCCCTGCTCTGACCACTAGACCCCACTCCCCTCCCAGGGTGGTGCAGGGGTCACTGGGTCTGTGTCTCAGCTCTGCTAAGGGCCTTGACTGATTTTCCCAAAGTGCTTCCTTCTGAATCCAGCACATCTGCCCTCCCCCCCCCCGCCCCCTGGTCGCTGCCCACCACGGTGTGGGGGCACCAGCACTGTGCCGGGTCGTGATGGGAAATTGTCCAAGCTGGCCCAGGAGAGACGTGTGTGTCCCTGCTGCCCCCTGCTGGTGGGGCTGAGCCCCGCTCTGTGTGTGTGTCTGGGGGGGTGGCTTTGCAGGATTTTGTATCCTGCAGCAAGTGACACACAGACACACACATTGACGCACAAAGGGACTCAGACAATCCCAGAAAACTCACACACAACACACCCAGAGGGGCATGCTAGCCCAACCCGCAAAGAGAGAAACAATCACACCCCCAGCCACACTCACAATCACACACACACACCAGAATATTCACAATTGTGCTCAGAGACACAACCGCACACAGTTCACTCCCACTGCTCCCAAAACAAGGACCTCCTGCCCCACACAGCCTGTGCTGAGGCCTGTGGAACTCACTGCCACTGGACAGCTACCAAGGAGAATGGACCTTTCCAGGAGACCAATAGACATGGCCGTGGTGACAGAGGGGGCTGGGCTCCCAGGGTCTGACCTGGGCTGAGACTGGTTCTGACCTAGAGGGGTCTATCCAGCAGGGGGCAGCGTGACCCACACACAGACCCACCAGAAGTGCCTTTCTTAGCGGGTCTCCCAGGCCATCCCCCACCCTGCCCCGGGTTGGGTAACAAAGGGGCAGCACAGGACTCTGGGCCGTGTCACAACCCGGCCCCAGCCCCTCGCTCCCACACGCTGGTGAGTTGGGTTACTGCTGAGGGATTGCACAAGAGAGTCAGAGCCAGGGAGAGAACCCAGGAGTCCTGGCTCCCCCCCGACACACACTCTAACCACTGGACCCCACTCCCCTTCCAGGGCTGGAGATAGAACCCAGGAATCCTGACCACCAAACCTGCCCCCCCCCACTCTGACCACTAGATCCCACACTCCCCTTTTAGATTTTAGTCCCGCTGCCTCTTCTATCCACCCACCCCACCTGTCCATTCCTTTGCTGCAGGTTTCTGGGGTGTCACCCCTGCTCTGCGCTCCCCCAGTGCAGCCCAAGGCCTTTCCTCCCCACAACCACACATCCTCTCCCCCTCGTGCTGGATTGTCTGGCACAGGCTCCTTCAAGGATTTGCATTTCTTGGTAGTTTTTAAGCCCATCACCACTTCCTGCCCAGCTCCCTCCTGCTGTGCAAGATGGTTTGGAGGGGATGGGAAGAACTCAGGAGTCCTGGTTCCCAGCCCCACCTGTGCTAACATATGAGACTCCACTCTAACCCCAGCACTGGGACTGGAACCCAGGAGTCCTGACATCCATCTTCCTTTCCTCTAACCACTAGACCCCACTCCCGCCCTTTTGGGGAGCCATGGCTCCTGGGTTCTGTCCCCAACTCTGGGAGCAGAGTGGGGTCTAGTGGTTAGAGCAGGAGGAGTCAGGACTCCTGGGTTTTACTCTCAGTGCTGCTGTGTGACACTGGGCCTCAGTTTCTCCTCCCACTTTTTGGGTATGGAGCCTGTAAACTCTCTGGGGCATGGCCTGTCTCTCGCTGTATCTGGGCAGCGCCTGGCCCAACGGGGGCCTTGATTCTGCGCCGGTCTCTGTAGGGGCTGCTGTTGTACAGATAAATACTCGTGATACTAAAAGGTGTGGCAGTGCGTGAGTGCACCACCATTGCCGTGCAAGGGCTAAATGTGATTCTTATCCCTGTGACCTCCCGTGCACCCTTCCTCCTCCCCGATTCTCCACCCTGGGCCCCTTGTGCTGCTGCCCTCGTCAACGGCAGCGCAGGAAGCCACCCATCCCTAGCCCTAAAACAAGAAGATGAGAGAGAGAAAAAAAAAAAACTCACACCAACAGGAAACCAGCCCCAGCAGTTTGTGCCTTCACTTCCCAAACTATTACACACACACACACACACACACAGAGAGAGAGAGAGAGAGAGAGAGCCCTGCTCAAACAGCCCCCTTTGCCAATGCACCACCTCATCTCGTCCAGGGAGGTCTAGGTGGGGAGCTCAGTGTGGGAGCGGCACCATCAAGGTAGGTTCTGCAGATGGTCCTCCAGGTGTGGGCGTCTCGGCTCCAACTGGCACTGGGCTCACACTGGGCTGCGTTCACTTCCTCTCTCTGGTGTGCGCCCCGGCTCCACAAACGCCTCCGCCCCCTGCTCTTTCCTTCTGGTACAAAAATATCCTCTTCCTTTGCCCCGGAGAGAGACACTCACGGTGCTGCTCATCACACGCCTTCCCCCAACCTTCCTCCCATTCCCAGGAGCGTGCAGGAAGGGGGGTCATGATTGGGGAGAGCCCGTGTCCCGAGGGGAGGGTATGGGGGGGCTTGCCCCCTGCTCGGAGCATGGGGGTTCCAGTAGGCACCTATGGATGGTCCCCCCAAGCAGGGCCAGGACGGAAATGGGAGGCCTGTGCCCCCAACATGGAGAATCTGGGGTGCAACCTTGCTTAACGAGTCAGTCTGTCCTTTCTCTGACTGTCCCATTCCAGCTTCAACTAGCGCTTGTGGTTCATTCGTTCTTTTTCATTCCTTTCCTTCTCTAGCTTGTATGTTCTTGCTTTCTTTTTCCCCCTCTACCTTTCACGCTCTTGCTTTCTTTCCTTCTTTTTCTAATATTTTTTCTCTCCCTTTATTTCTTTCTCTGCCTTTCACGTTCTTTTCGCTTGCTCTCTCACAAGTTATTTTTTTCACTTGCTCTTTTTCCTCGCCCCTTCCGAGCCAAGCGGGTTCTCCTCGCACACAGATTTTGACAGGTTTTCCTCCTGATCAGCAAGTGGATTAAGCACGTCTTCAGTGGGGGTTTGGCATGCCAGGGAGCAGGCTGGCCGGGTGTCTTTGTGGCCATCTGCTGGCCATGCATAGGCATGCTCCTCTCCTCCTCTGGCCCTGACCTCGGTTGCTCTGTAGCTTTTAAGCCTTCCCTTGGAGCTGTCAGCACCAGCTGCCTCTGCTCTAGGTGCCCAGAGGAGGAGAGGTGCTGGGCTCCAGCCTGGGACTCTTCCACCCTCCTGCCTAGCCCTGACTATGAAGCCTGGCCCTGGCCCTCCTTCCTTCAAGTGCCAGGTGGACAAGAGGTAACATGTGGCTGCAAGCAAGATGGCCAAACTTGTGGGCCTCATGCGAAGCAGCGAGAATCCCAACCACCTGGTCAAACCAGAGGCATCAGGAACCAGGGTAACAAGTTCTAGAGCCCCAACCAATTTTGGCCATCACCACCCAGCTCCAGTGGGCAAGTCACCCAGCAGGAGGGGAAAGATTTGTTCTTGCACAGCTGGAGACAGGGAAGTTGAGCACTGTGAGCTCCAGGGCTTTACCACAAGCCAACACAAGATCCCATTGAGATTTGAACTCAGACTGCAGGATTCAGAGTCCTGAGTGCTGCCCATGGGACCAGCTCATGCTGCTGTCTCTGCACATCGGACTGCTGCCTCCCTCTATAGCTGGGCTGCCCCTCTACAGCCCTGGTACTGGTCTTAGGCCCTCAGCTAGGTCCGCAGCTTGGGGGTTTTCCAGGCTGGAGCTCCCCCAGCTCCTCTAGCCTTCCCCCAGCCCTGCTCCACTCCCAGTACCCTGCTCAGGTCCCTAGCAGCCAGACCCTGTACAAGACACTGTACAAGCAGAGAGAGACTTCCTCTGGCCCACAGCCTTTTTATACAGGCCGGCTGGGGAGGCTTCCCCAATCAGCTCAGCTTTTCCCCTGCCACAGCCCTCCCCCAGGGCTGTTTTAAGCCCTTCAGGGCAGGAGCGGGGTAACCACCCTGCTACACCCACCAAAACACATCCCCCCACCCCAGCAACGCCCACGAAAGCTCATGCTGCAAAACGTCTGTTAGTCTATAAGGTGCCACAGGATTCTTTGCTGCTTTTACAGATCCAGACTAACACGGCTCCCCCTCTGATACTTGTAGGGGGAGGGTTTCCTTCTCCAATGATTCTGCATTGCGAGATGCTGCAGTGAGGTGGTGAAACATAATGGGGCAGAGCAAGGGAGGGGATGTGGGGAGGGTTCTGCCCTCACTGCTGGGTGAGTGTTCGTCTGGCAGGGGTTGCTGGGTTCCACTTCCCCTTCCCCCCTCCAGCAGTGCTCAGATCTGGACGGCAGCGTGGTGAATGGGCCAGTTCAGAGAGCTCTTGCACTGTGTACTAAAACCCTTTCAATGCTCTCTCTGTTCAGGCAGCGAGAGGGGCCGCCAGCCCTGAAAACTGAAGTTCTCTGTTCGTTCACAAGCCTGGGATACCAGGCAACACATTAACCTTTGCAAGTCTCCTCTCTGTGCGCTTCCCAGAGCAGCTTTTCACTGACACAGGGCCTAAGAATAAGGTTGCTCAATTCTTCCCATTGCAAGACTTTGTTTTCAGTTGCTCATAATTTTGCTAGGCTGTAACCGTCCCATGCTGGGTGTCTGCCTCAGGCTGAGAATTTCTGGAAAATTTCAGCCAAAATGGTCCAGCCACTTCCAAAAACCAGCTTAGAGAAAAAATGCATGGCTTTGTCCACGTTAAAAAATTCTGGGGACCTTTTCTTTGAGACTCTCTAGCCGCGCCCCCCCCACCCCCCCGTTGGAGCAGGGACTTGAAACGTGTCCCTTTGTATTGGGGATATGCCTTTTGCTATCCCTGTGAAAATCCACCTCCATGTGGCCAACTCTTAGAAAAATCGCGGTTCACGCATGCTCAGTAGGGACTTGCTGGAGCTTTGCAGCTAAGAACTCTGAAGATTGTCTGCACTGAGCACGCTCCAGCCCCAGACAGAGTCCGACCATCTGCCTGCAATTGTGTCGGGTCCAGGCCCCTGGACCGAGAACAGGGAGCCTTTCATGTGACCTCAATGGTCCCCCTGTTGGCACCCAAGCAATGTGGAGGGTGAAGGGCCCAGATCCACAAAGGGGTTGAGGTGTTGCAACACAGAGCATTGCACAAAATGGCCAGTGCTTGTCCCACAGCTGCCTCCCCCCATCAACTTTTAGCCCAGTCACTCAGGACGAGCGAGACCCTGGTTCAATTCCCCCCTCTGCCTGACGGGGAGAAAGGATTAGAGCAGAGGCCTCCCCGTATCCTCTCCTCAGGAGAGTGCTCTAACCACTGAGCTATGGGAGACTCCAATGTGAGGCTCCCTCAGGGGCTCCTCTTGGAGCTGTTCCACTGTGAATAAATAATGAAAGAGTCGTTGGAGTAGGTCGGCCGGACCCTGGCTCTCCCACCACGTAGCTGGGTGCCTAGCCACTGGGCTACCGAGTCATCGCTATCCTCGGCCACTGACCATTTCCTTACTTACTGTCCTCCAGCCAGATTCTGAATGAAGTGGGTGGCCTCTGGCCCTGCAGGTGAGAGAGGCGTCCCCTGCCTTTCTCCCCCCAGGGCCTGGAGCATGCTGGGGCTTAGGCGGGAAATAGGTGTCCAGGCTCTTAGCAGCTCGCATGCCCAGAGGTGGAAATGTAGGTCCCTAGAGAACTTTCACAGCAAAACTTTAGGCGCTCAGTGAGTTTCAGGCGTCTCCAGGGAAAGATACGTTTCGCTACCCGCAAGCTGTGTTAGTCCAGCTCCTAAGGGAAGTGGAGGAGGCCTCCTCGTTTGGGATTCTTAGCACTAGTCTGGCCAAAGCACCAGGAGATGAATACGGGGAACAAGCCTGTACTGGAAGGGAGACAGGCTGTGACCCAGGAGGTCTTTTCTCATCGCTAATTGCTGGGATTATAAACACAGCTCTAAACGAGCCCACAGATAGAAAATGATGCAACACAAACAGCCGCTTTAAATACTAACAGGAAAAGGAACTAGACTGCCCAGCGGGAACCAAAGTCAGAGAGAAACTGATATGAAGAGCACAGTTCGGTGCAGCCCTCTGGCTTGCACAGAAAAGGTCTTTAACAGCCCTGCCGAGCCCAGAGGGGAACCTGTGTCAGCTGAAAGACTCCCCAGGAGCATGTTCCACAGCTGCACAGATAAAGGGGAAAAGCCAGGCAAAACCAGCATAAATTGAATCACTTACCAGCGAGAAGGGCTGGGGTCCCAACCTGCAGCACTCAGCAGCCAGAGGGCTACCATAGGGCTGCAGCTGGTTCGCCAGCCCAGATTTAAAGGGCCAGGCGCCAGGAGAGCATGCTGGGAAAGGCTCTAATAGCCAGTGGTAGGGAGTGCCGTGGCCAGCTAGGTAGTGAGGCAGAGAATTATGGGACTAGCTTTTCAAATGGTCAATGCCTATAACTGGGGCTAGGTTTTTTTCAAAGTTATTTAGCTCCTTTTTCTGGTGCGTAACTAAGGGCTGGGCTTTGCGAAGTGCTCTGTTTCCACTGGGCCCCTAAGGGGCAGAGTTCAGAAGGGCTCGGCACCCAGTCAGGTACCATGGGGTGTCCGTGGGCAATGAGCTCCCTGGGCAAGGGAGTTGATTTCTTCTCTCTGAGGAGCTGGGCTCTTGGCAGAAGGTAGCCGCATGTGCTCTGTCTCGGAGCTGAGCATGTCTACCTTTGCATAAGGTTTATTGCCCTTTCATCACACGCCCACCCAGTGAACTACCTGTGACTGCTGCAGCTCTGCCTACTTGATGCTGAAGGGCTGAGTCGGTTCTGGCAGGATTTGAGCTTGTGGTTCCAGAGAGTCTAGGGATCTCACACCCAAGATGGCTAATCTGCAGGAATCAGTATCAGGAGACTAAGGCTATGTCTACACTGTGATTACAAAACCGGCAGCTGGCTCAGCTGACTCAAGCTCATGGGGCTAGGGCTGCAGGGCTAAAACTAGTCCCGGAGATGTTCAGGCTCTAGCTGGAGCCCAGGCTAGATCCTCCATGGTCACAGAGCCCAGAGGCTCTGTGCACAGAAAAGTGCATGGAGCTCTCAGGACAGAAAGTGCCACAAACGCTCAGCAAGCAAGACCAGTACTAGCATCCCTTGGGAGAGTGTCTCCATAGAGCCCTATGCCCAGCACATGATCCTGCTCCCATTGAACCCAAGGGGCCACCTCTGGCTGATTTCAGGAGGCTCAGAACTGGATCCAGCACACATCTCCCTCTCTGGTACTTCTGGTGGGACGTGGGGTGACTCTAAGCTGAAAAACCCTCCTTCTCCAGCACTGCCTCGCCGAAACAGCTGTGGGCCGAAAAGGAAGGGCTTTTTTGGGGGGGTGACACTTTATTAAGAATTTTTCAATTAAAGCAAACAATTTTTTTAATTATTTTTTTAATGAACCATGGAAAAATGAAAAACACCTGTTCCGTTGAAAGAAAACATTTGTACTTTTCATAATCACCTTGCAAATTTAATGAGAGATATTACATCTCTTTTCGGCAACAAGCTTGTCATATTCGGGGGTCATATTTGAAGTGGATATTTTCATAATGTCTTCCAAATGGTTGTCAGTCAGAGAAGAACGTTGCTTGTTTTTATTCATGTTCATGATGGAAAATGTTTGTTCACATATGTAAGTGCTTCCAAAAATGCTAAACGTTTTCAGTGCAACTTCGATAAGATTCTTGTATTTTTCATCATCCAGACTTTTGTAGAAGTCTCACAGGCTGCTTTCTCTGTGCTTATTTCGGTAAATTGCCAAACACTGAAGTTCAATAACCTCCAACTGCAAATCTCCTGGCACTTCCTCTGGATCCACAGAAAAGGGATCTTCAATCAGCTTCAACTGGATGTCATCATCTTTAGACAAAGTAAGTCTTCTGTCAAATTCTTCAGTCAAAAGATTGATGTGCTTTGCGTATTTTTCTCCTAACTCGGCGTGTTTGTGCTGAGGGATACGCTGTGCACAAGTGGGAAAGGGACACATTTCACCTTTTGACAGCTGACTTCTGAAAAGTTTCAATTTCATTTTGAAAGCTTTCACTGCTGCACACATTTGAAATATAAGTTGATTTTTTTCCCTGAAGTTGAATGTTGAGATCATTCAGGTGGCTGTAATATCACAAAAGAAAAAGATCTTGATTCCAGGACTCATTTTCAAGCTCTGGGAATTTTATTGGCCCATTTTCTAGGAATTTTGCTATCTCCTCTTTCAAAGCAATGAAACGCTGGAGCACTCTTCCTCGACTCAACCACCTCACTTCTGTATGGTAGATTAAGTCGCTGCACTCGGCATCTTCCCCTTCAAGAAAGGCTCGAAATGTCCTATGTTTTAGTCCTCTAGAACGGATGTAGTTTACAATGGAAACTACCACTGACATTACATGCTCAAATTTTAAGACTTTGCTACACATAACCTGCTGATGTATAATGCAGTGATGTTTGGTTATTTGTCTCCCAATAAATTCTTCAAGAAGACTAATGGCTCCAACATTTTTTCCGCACATAGCTGGAGCACCATCAGTACAAATGGCCAGCAAGTTTGTGAAATCTAATCCCAATTTATCATTCATACACTTGATCACTTCACTGGAGATTTCTTTTCCAGTTGTGCGACCTGTCATGGAGCACATGCCAACAAGTTCTTCTGTAATTTCAAAGTTTTTATCAATACCTCTAATAAAAATAAGAAGTTGGGCGGTGTCTTTTAAATCCGTGCTTTCATCCATAGCTAGGGAGTAAAAGCAGAATTCAGTGGCTCTCTGCTTTAACTGATCACTTAGATTGGTAGAAATGTAGCTATTCTTCTCTGTACAATCATGCGTGATAGACTGACATTCTCATATATTCCCCTCTTCTGGACATAACTCAGATACAGCAATCAACATACACTTTTTTAAAAACTCGCCTTCTGTGAAGCATTTCCCAGCAGCAGCAATTTCCTTAGAAAGCTGATAGCTTACTTTAGTAACCGTATCGTTCTCAGTGCTCACTTTCTTGAAAATTTGCTGTTCTCCACTAAGGTTTTTCACTAAACTGGCTGCTTTAATTATTTTTTCATTTGGGCTCAATTTGGCGAGATTGGGATGTTTAGTTTCAAAGTGCCGCCGAAGGGTGTATTCTTTTGGAACAGCTAATGTTTCGCGACACACGAGGCACAGTATTTTGTCTTTGGAAACAGTACATAAGTATTTATTTGTCCATTCAGTGTTGAAAACTCTGTGCTCTGACTCTATTTTTCTCCTTTTCTTTTCACTCGTGGTAGCCATTATGAAGCTCAAGATTTTGTTGAATAAATTTACACACAAGGGAAACACTCACAGTCACACACAAAGAGAAGAGAGATCTCACGGCGCCTGGCACACTAGCAAGGCACTGACAGTGTGTGGAAGCCTGTAGAGGGGGAAAGAAATGGCGCCCATAGGGTAACCAGCTCACAGCAGTAAACTAGAACCGCCCCTCCCTGCTCGGCCCCACCATTACACTCCTCTTCAACCCCCCAGGGGTCACTATATTACTGCACACAGCAGTACCAAAAATTAAAATACTTAAAATGGATGCCTCCCTGTAGCCACCAACGCACCGCTCGCCTCCTCACCCCCCCCCAAGTATAAAGCCTCACCGCCACTACCTGCCCACCCACCCTCTCTGTTCATCATCCCCCTATGAAATAAGGGGAGGGGAAAAGGGGGACAGTTTGAAGGGATTTTCTGGGACTATGAACTAAGCCAGGGAGAGGAAAGGGGGGGGCAGTGTGAAGGGATTGGATGTGACTGTCCAACACACAAACACAGGGGCCGCAGGGAGCCTGCGGCGGGGGAGGGGGGGAGCAGTGTGATAGGGGCCAGGGAGGGGTAAGGTCTCTGGACCAGGGAAGGGGACAGCAGTCGGGGCAGGGCAGGTGCAACGCACACACGCAGGGCCGCCCGGGGGGGGCAAGTGGGGCAATTTGCCCCAGGCCCCGCAGGGGCCCCCACGAGAATGTCGGAGGCTCCACCCCACCTCTGCCTTCGCCTTCCCCCATCTAGGGTGACCAGATCAGAGAGGCGAAATATCGAGATGCGGGGGCGGAGCCAAAAAAAAAAAGCTGGTGGTGGAGGGAAAAAAAGCAAAAAAGCATGAACAAGTGGGAAGCGCCTGGGCTGGCACCAGCCATGCAGACATAAACGGTGGCCCCGGCACTCAACAACCCCCATCCAGAGCCCGAGGACTGACACCCCGATGCCGCGGAGATGGGCACGGACAGGGGGAGCGCCCCCCGCAAGGTCCCTGCGTGGAGACCGGCCTGGGCTGGCCGTGGGCGCACCAGCGGGGAGCAGCCCCTTCCCTGGCGGGCTCCAGCTCCCCACGGGCCCGGGAGTGCGGAGCCATAGCGACCTCTGCGCCACTGGGCTACCCCCTCCTGGAGAAAGCGGGCCCTTGCCATGGCCCCCAGGCCGGGACCCGCCTCAGCATCGCGGGAGGGGATCTCCTCACCTAGGGTCGCACACCCAGCCAGGCACACACTGCTCCCCCCGCCCTGCCCCCCAGAGGCAGACAGACTCACAGATACTAATTATCCCCAGCACTGCTCCCCCAACATCTTCCAGCCGCTCCTTCGCCTCTCCCTCGCTGCGTGTAACCTGGCACTCCGCGCCAACTACACCCCCCTTCCCGCCCGAGCAGCAAAGCTGCGGCAGCAGCCAAACAACCACATGGCACAGCGCCCCCGGGGCAGCAGGAAGGGAGACTCTCAGGGTGGGCTGCCGCAGACCTGGCTTCACAAACACGGGCTGGGCAAGGGGACCGGCAATCCAGCACCCAGCTGCCCACAAAGCCTGACTCTGCCACCCTTTGCAAAGCACATGGTGGGGCACGGGACCGCTCGTCTGGGGCACGGGCAGTAGAGCCGCAGCCGGCATCCCCCACCCCTTCCCCGGCGCCGAGGCCAAAACCTCTGCCTCCTCCCCCGAGGGCGGGTATTTGGGGAAGGATCCAATGGGGCAGTGAGGGAGCAGGGATTTGGGGAGGGATCCAATGGGGGAAGGAGCGGGCGGAGTCGGGGGGGCGTGAGCCCCCTCCGGGCTGTGCCTGTGGACAATTCGCGTTCCGACCGAACGTCGGTCAGGACGCGGGACAACAAAGTAAATATCGGGACAGTCCCAATAAAATCGGGACATCTGGTCACCCTCCTCCCCATCCCCCGGCGCCTCAGCATGCCGCGTCCAGGAGCAGCCCTGGACAGCGCTGCAGTGGTGTCGCTCCAGCGAGGCCTGAACTCCTCCTGCTTAGAGTCATGTGGTAAGGGGGCGGGAGCTCACGCCCCGCTGGAGCCAGGCCGCTGCAGCATTGTCCAAGGCCACTACTGGACGCGGTGCACTGAGGCTCCGGGAGAGGGAGGAGGCAGGGGTAAGTAGCATGATAAGCCTCTCTGAGCCGGGCATCCCCCCCAGCCCTGAGCCCTTCTGAGCCGGACACCCCCCGACCCCATCTCCCCCACAGCCCTGACCCCCAGCCCCTCTGAACCGGACACCCCCCAGACTCCATCCCCCCCCATCCCTGACCCCTAGCTCTGAGCCCAGCCCCTCTGAGCCAGACACCCCCTGGCCCCATCCCCCCACAGCCCTGACCCCCAGCTCTGAGCCCAGCCCCTCTGAGCCGGACACCCCCTGACCCCATCCCCCCCAGCCCTGACCCCCAGCCGTGAGCCTCTCTGAGCCGACACCCCCCTGGCCCCATCCCCCCCAGCCCTGAGCCCCTCTGAGCCGGACACCCCCCAGACCCCAGCCGCCCCCCGAGCCCTGACCCCAGCTCTGAGCCCAGCCCTGAGCCCAGGACACCCCCCTGCCCCCAGCCCCCCCCATCCCGGACCCCCAGCTCTGAGCCCAGCCCCTCTGAGCTGGGCGCCCCCCTGCCCCAGTCCCCTCCAGCCATGACCCCAGCTCTGAGCCCAGCCCCTCTGAGCCAGACACCCCCCTGGCCCCATCCCCCCCAGCCCTGACCCCCCAGCTCTGAGCCCAGCCCCTCTGAGCTGGGCGCCCCCCTAACCCCAGCCCCCCCAGCCCTGACCCCCAGCCCTGAGCGTCTCTGAGCCAGACACCCTTCTAACCCCCGCATCCCTGACCCCTAGTTCGGAGCCCAGCCCCTTTGAGCCAAGGACCCCCTGACCCAGTCCCCACTGCGGCTCGAGCCCAGGCCGGGTGCCTCTCCCCTCGCTCTCACTTACCGGCTCTGCCTCGTGATTCCTGCCTCAGCAGCTCCGGAAGTGACGGTGTAGGAGGAGCAGGAGACAGAGACGCGTGACGCGCTTCTGACCATCCGGGCGGTCGGAGCGCGGCACGCAGGGCTGTGAGGTTGCGGCCCCCCAGCAGGGGGTGAACCTGGTCAGAAGCGCGGCTGCCGGGTTCGCCTCCTGCCCGGGGGCGGGCTGGCCGGACGGCCCTGCCCGCGCGCACTGCGCTCTGACCACCCGGACGGTCAGAAGCGGGGGCTGTGAGGTCGCCCCCCCCCCCCCCCCGGGCAGGAGGCAAACCCGACAGCCGCGCTTCTGACCGTCCAGGCTGTCAGAGCGCGGCGCGCGGGGCTGTGAGGTCGGCCCCTGCCCGGGGGGGTGAACCTGAAAGCCCCCCCGCCGCTTGCCTGCGGGCCGCACAGTGGGACCCCGCGAGCTGCATGCGGCCCGTGGGCCGCGTGTTGTGCAGGCCTGATATATGCCATCATGTGCCAGCAATGCCCCTCTGCCATGTACATTGGCCGAACCGGACAGTCTCTACGCAAAAGAATTAATAGACACAAATCTGACATCAGGAATCATAACATTCAAAAACCAGTGGGAGAACACTTCAACCTCTCTAACCACTCAGTGACAGACTTGAAGGTGGCAATTTTGCAACAAAAAAACTTCAAAAACAGACTCCAAAGAGAGACTGCTGAACTCGAATTAATATGCAAACTAGATACAATTAACTCAGGCCTAAACAAAGACTGGGAATGGTTGGGTCATTACACTAATTGAATCTATTTCCCTATGTTAAGTTCTCCTCACACCTTCTATGGGCCATCTTAATTATCACTTCAAAAAGTTTTTTTCCTCCTGCTAACGATAGCTCATCTCAATTGATTAGACTCTGCCTGTTGGTATGCATACTTCCACCTTTTCATGTTCTCTGTATGTATAAATATCTCCTGTCTGTGTGTTCCATTTTATGCATCCCAAGAAGTGAGCTGTAGCTCATGAAAGCTTATGCTGAAATAAATTTGTTAGTCTCTAAGGTGCCACAAGTACTCCTGTTCTTTTTTTAGAGAACCAACTGTGGACCTGCTCTGCTGACACAGGGAGCGGCGTGTGATCATCAGCATAACTAGCCTCAACTTAACTCTGTAGTGTAGACATGGCTTTAGGGAAAGCAGATTCAACACGGAGGTTCCGGCCTCTCTGGTGCTGTAATTTACCATTTCCATTGTTGCCTGCAGGGAACAAGACACTGGCCCTGTCTCACTTGAGATGGTGGCGCCTACAGATAAATCTGTTCCATCCCCCTCTGTTGTGCATCTCCCTTCAGGGCTGCTGCAGCCTCAGCTCTCAGGTTGAGACACCCCAGAAGAGGCATCGTCTCTCCATGCCCAGTTCCTTCCCTTTCAATAAAGCTGTTTGTCAGTCTCTGGTGCCTGAAACCAGCCTTTCGCTTCCTCTGCAGCTGTGATTCCTTCCCCCTTGGATGTTCCCAGGAGCTCCATTTCTATTGGCAGAGTCTGTATGTGTCTTGTATTGATTCCGTTTCCCCAGCACAGTCTGCAGTAGCCACGGTTCCAATGGAGAGAAACCCATTGACTGCCCCGGCCTATGGGTCACACCCTAAGGGATGAAGGGGACTGTGTCTCTCCTACCCACCAGACATCCCAGCCTAGCTAGAGGTCTCCCCAGTAGTTTATAGTCTCTGGATGAAATCTGCATGGAAATGCCTTGCCATGGGGGTTCTCCTGAGTCCAGGTTCTGGTAACTGTCCTCTGGACTCATCTTCCTACCCTCAGCCAGCCATCACTAGTCCATGTGCCGAGCTGAGCGCCCGGTCTCTCCGGGTGTATAGGGGACACATGTCCCTGAGGGGACATCACCATGTACCGAGCGCCGGCCCCAGGGGATTCCTATTTCAATACAAACTCTGGGAGCCTCAGTCTCTCCCCAGACACAGAACTGCCCGGTCCTGCCCTCAGGGGAATTTCTCTCATTGCATGAAAACAGACTGGAATCTCTGTTGCTTTTTCTTTGCCCGTTCTCCGCCCTCATCTGTGAGTGTCTATGGGGCAGTGCGGGGATCAGGGACAGATCCGTAGATTTCTTTGGTTGCTAATTCTCTCTTTGCTCTGCTTTGCTTTTCCCAGGTGCAGCCAGTCCAGTCCAGCCCGGGACCAGCAAAGGCAGAGAGACCCTCACAGTGACCTGCGCTGTCTAGGGGTTCTCCATCACGACTCCGCAGTACGAGCTGGACTGGATCCGGCAGCCCGCTGGGAAAGCGCTGGAGTGGGTGGCTTCTGTGGTTGCAGGTAGTGATGTGAGCACAGGCTGTGCCCCGTCTTTCCAACGCTAAACCACCAACCGGGGAGACACTTCCAAGAACCAGCTCTCCCCTGGCTCAGCTCACTGACAGCTGAAGACACCACCACCTATTCCTGAGCCAGGCAGACATGGACACTGACACGGAGCAGAGCGGGACTGGTGCAAACGGCAAGTGGCTGATAAACTGCAAAGTGAGGCCAGAGTGACAAGGGTACTTTGAGCCCCCACCCCCGACCCTGCCCAGCAACACACAGTGGCTAGAACAGGACAAAGATCCCCAGAAATATTGTTAAAACTGCCCCCAGAAGTCCCCAGTTTCTCAGTGCCCAATTGACCTGTCAGCTGCCCCAGGAATCCTGGCCAGCTACAGCCAGAATACAGTGAGTTGTTTGAATTTCATAGACTCTAGCAAGAGACAGGGAACAATTCATGGATGTACAAAGTTGGGTGCAGACAGGGACCAGGGGAGGTGACAATCTGTTTGCCTGTGAGTGTCTCTGCGTGTTTGTGTAGACTAAGAGGTCTATTTCCAGCACAGCCCCCCAACACACACATCCCTCCAATCCTCCTTCCCTCCACATACGTGCCCAGTGCCCCAAGCTCAGGGACAGACAGAGCAGACCCAACCCACAGAGGGTTGACTGGGTAAAGACCCAATCGGATGAGGGGCAACATTCCCAGGAAAGGGGGGCTGGCAGTGTTCCACCTGGGAAGGAGGGAAGAGGGCCCCAGGTCAGCTCCTCTTGGGGGCTGGATGCTCCAGACACAGGGTTTTGGGTTTACAGGGTGGGCACGGGGCTGCCCCTCCGGAGCGAGTGCCTTGTTCCCCTGGAGGTGGATGGGAGGAAGGTAACTGGGTACTGGGACACGGGCGCAGAGGTGACGCTGGCCCGGCCCGAGGTGGTGGCCCCAGATCAGATGGTGCCTGACACCTACCTGACCCTGATGGGCATGAGCGGGACCCCATTCAAGGTGCCTGTGGCGAGGGTGCACCTGAAGTGGGGGGCCAAGGAGGGCCCCAAGGACGTGGGGGTACACCCACATTTGCCCACAGAGGTGCTAATGGGGGGGGGGACCTCGAGGACTGGCCAAACAACGCCCAGGGTGCCCTGGTCGTGACCCGTAGTCAGAGTTGGCGAGGGGCACTGCGCCCTGACAACGGGAAAGGTACTCTGCCTGAGGCGCCGGACCCTAACCTGGTGGGGAGGGAACGCCCAGGGACACGGCTCAGAAAGGCTGTGGCCTCAGACCCAGCCAGCGGGAGAGAGCAGGTCCCCATCCCTGTCCCAGCAGCCGAGTCCCAGGCCAAGTTGCAGAAAGATCCCTCCTTGTGGAGGCCAAGGGACCTGGCCGACCTCAGTGCAGTACAGACCATGAGGAGAGGTTGCAAGGAGAGGTTCCTGTGGGAGAAGGGTTTCCTGTACCGAGAATGGGCTCCTCCCGGGGAGGTGGAGTCATGGGGGATCAGGAGGCAGCTGGTGGTTCCCCAGAAGTTTCGCCACAAGCTCCTGTACCTGGCCCATGACATCCCCCTCGCAGGGCACCAGGGAATCCGACGCACCAGGCAGAGGCTGCTACAGAACTTTTACTGGCCTGGGGTCTTTACCCATGTCCGACAGTACTGTCAATCCTGTGACCCCTGCCAGCGGGTGGGGAAGGCCCGGGACAAGGGGAAAGCAGCTTTGAGGCCTTTGCCCATCATAGAAGAACCTTTCCAGAAGGTGGCCATGGTGGTGGTAGATTTCGCCACTCGCTACCCCGAGGCCGTGGCCTTGTCCTCTATCGAAGCAGACACCGTAGCAGATGCGCTGCTGACCATTTTCAGCCAGGTGGGGTTCCCCAAGGAAGTCTTAACGGACCAGGGGTCCAACTTCATGTCGAACCTGCTCCAGTCCCTGTGGGAGAAATGTGGGGTCTGGCACAACTGGGCCTCAGCGTATCACCCCCAGACCAACGGGCTGGTGGAAAGGTTCAACGGGACGCTAAAGATGATGCTAAAAACATTTATGAACCAGCACCCACAGGACTGGGACAAGTATTTACCTCACCTGCTGTTTGCATACAGGGAGGTACCCCAGGAATCTACCAGGTTCTCGCCTTTCGAACTGTTATATGGGAGGCGGGTAAGGGGGCCCCTGGACCTGATGAGAGACGAATGGGAGGGGAAGGCCGCTCCCGATGGAGAGTCGGTGGTGGAGTATGTCCTGACCTTCCGGGAAAGACTTGCTGAGCTCATGGGCCTGGCCAGGGAGAATCTGGCCCGAGCCCAGAGGAAGCAGAAGGTCTGGTACGACCGCACAGCGCGGGCCCGCACCTTCGCCACCGGGGATCAAGTGATGGTTCTCATCCCCGTGAGAAAGAACAAATTCCAGGCTGCCTGGGAAGGGCCCTTCAAGGTTATCAAGCAACTAAATGAGGTAAACTATGTGGTGGAGCTGTCGAACCGGGCACACCACCGCCAGGTGTACCATGTGAATATGATGAAGCCATACTATGACAGGGGGAATGTGGTGTTGGCCGTGTGTAGACACTGGGAGGAGCAGGGAGATGACCCTTTAGTGGATCTATTCCCAGGGACAAAAGCTGGTTCCCCCCTGGAGGCGATTCCCCTCTCTGATCAACTGACCCCGGCCCAGCAGGCTGAGATCAGAGGGGTGCTGCAGCTGTACCGACAGCTGTTTTCCAACCAGCCTGGGCGCACTAATTTGACTGTCCACCGGGTGGAGACCGGGTCACACACCCCTATACGATGCTCCCCTTTTCGGGTCACCGGGAAAACTGCCCAGGACCTAGAAAGAGAGGTCAGGGACATGCTGGCCTTGGGGGTGATCCAGCCGTCCGCCAGCCCTTGGGCCTCACCAGTGGTGCTGGTCCCCAAGAAGGACGGGTCGATCCGGTTCTGCGTGGACTATCGAAAGCTCAATGCCATCACTGTATCTGATGCCTACTCCATGCCCAGGCCTGACGAGCTCCTAGACAAGCTGTAATAATGTAATGTAATAATGTAATAATCTCAGGTTTCCTTTGGGAGGCGCTCGGTACCTCACCACCATGGATGTTACAAAGGGCTACTGGCAAGTGCCGCTGGATGCAGATGCCAGGCTGAAATCGGCCTTTATCACCCCTCTGGGGCTGTACGAGTTTCTGACCCTGCCCTTCGGCCTCAAGGGAGTGCCGGCCACCTTCCAGCGCCTGGTGGATCAGCTACTGAGGGGGATGGAGAGTTTTGCCGTGGCGTATACTGACGACATCTGGGATTAAAAGGACACTGTCAAGGCTATTAAAAAAAAACCAGAAACCAACTGGACCTGACAGATTTCCCAGCCGCAAGATACTAAAGATGTGTTGATTTGTTAATGCCATATTTAAATGAAGTCTGTAACAAAGGCTTAGAGAGGCAAATTGGGTTTAAGGGAGTGTAATCTAGATTACAGCAAGGGACTGGAAATCTATGTTTCTATTTTATGTACTTGTATAGTCCCTAACCATAGTATCTAAGTATTTCACAATTATTAATGTATTTATCTTCACACTACCCCTGTAAAGTAGGAATGTACTATTACCCCTATTGTACAAATGGGAAGGGAGGCACAGAGGGTATGTCTACATAGCAATGCTATACCCATGGCTGGTCACATTAGCAAGTGCAGCTAAAAGGAGAAACACTCCAGAAATGAACAGCTTTAGGGTGACATAAAAGGTACCTACTTTAGACAGCCATTGTCCTCCTATAGCACTTCAAGCAGATGAAAAAGTGGAGTACAATTCCTTATGCAAACTGTGCTATTTAATAGGTTTTCTGAAGTTTCAATATGGAGTGGATTGCTTACCCATAAAAGGCTATCTCCCCTCCCTTCTTTTAGTTCGAGATGGCATCTGCTTCTCTAGCGTGATAGCATTTGTAATTACGTCATCCCTATCCCAAGTGATGCCGTGCATTCTATCAGACTTTATAAAGCCCTGAAAGGCACACTTGAGTAGTTCTCTATCCTCCCTTCATCTCTAGTAAAATCTAAACAATTGTTAGCTAAGTTCCCTCTAAGCTAAGTTCCCACGGCCGCACAGCTGCCTATTAAGCCCCGTACAGGTGCTCAGGTACGGACCTGCCCCAGACCTGCTACAGCCAGGGGAGAGGTGCCCTTCCCCCGGCCCCAACCTAGCCCTGGCATGGACCTGCCGCGGCCAGGGGAGAGGAACCTCTCCCACCACCCCCAGCCCAAGTGCTGCTGCCAGGAGAGAGCTGAGTGGAATCTTCTCTTCCCGCCATAGGCCCTGGCAGCCTGCATCCCAAACCCCTAGTCCCTGGCCCCACCCCAGAGCCTGCACCCCCAGCTGGAGTCTTCAACACCCCCTGTCATAAACAGATAGTTAAGGGTTAAGGGCTCTTTTACCTGTAAAGGGTTAACATACAGTACCTGATGACCACCTGACCGAAGGACCAGTCAGAGATAAGATTTTTTCAAATCTCTGTGGAGGGAAGCTTTTGTCTGTGTTTTCTTTGTTTGTCTCAGGTTCTCTTTTTGGATCTAAAAGAGACCAGTCATGTCTCCAAGTTCTCCTGGAGTAGGTTCTACTATTTAATAGTGAGTATTAATTAGAAAGGCGGGTTAGTCTTTTGAGTTGCTTTCTATATTTGCAATTGTGTGTTTGCTAAAGGAAATTCTTTATTCCTGTTTGCTGTTACTTTGCTTTCACTGAGAGAGAAAGGGGGAGGGGGAATTCTCTCCAGAGACTGATAAGCTTAGACCCTGTATTGTTCTATCTTGAATTACAGAGACAAGTTACTTTCTTTTTATTCTTTAATAAATTCTTTTCTATTAAGGACTTGTTTGGTCTTTCCTTGGGTGGATTCTCAGGGAAAGAGAAGGGGGAGGTATCCCTCTGTAGTTAGATCCCGGTAGATTCAATTGGTGTAATGACCCAACCATTCCCAGTCTTTGTTTAACCCACAGTTAATAGTATCTAGTTTGCATATTAATTCAAGTTCAGCAGTTTCTCTTTGGAGTCTGTTTTTGAAGTTTTTTTGTTGCAAGATTGCCACCTTCAAGTCTGTCACTGAGTGGTTAGAGAGGTTGAAGTGTTCTCCCACTGGTTTTTGAATGTTATGATTCCTGATGTCAGATTTGTGTCCATTTATTCTTTTGCGTAGAGACTGTCCGGTTTGGCCAATGTACATGGCAGAGGGGCATTTCTGGCATATGATGGCATATATCACGTTGGTAGATGTGCAGGTGTATGAGCCCCTGATGGCGTGTCTGATGTGATTAGGTCCTACGATGGTGTCACTTGAATGGATATGTGGACAGAGCTGGCATCGGGCTTTGTTGCAAGGATAGGTTCCTGGGTTAGTGTTTATGTTGTATGGTGTGCGGTTGCTGGTGAGTATTTGCTTCAGGTTGGGAGGCTGTCTATAAGCGAGGACTGGCTTGTCTCCCAAGATCTGTGAGAGTGAGGGATCATCTCTAAGGATAGGTTGTAAATCTTTGATGATGCGCTGGAGAGGTTTTAGCTGGGGGCTGTAGGTGATGGCTAGTGGTGTTCTGTTATTTTCTTTTTTAGGCCTGTCCTGTAGTAGGTGGCTTCTGGGGTATTGTAGGTTTAAGAATGCTTGATAAAGATCTTGTAGGTGTTTATCTCTGTCTGAGGGATTGGAGCAAATACGGTTGTATCTTAGAGCTTGGCTGTAGACAATGGATCGTGTGGTGTGTCCGGGATGGAAGCTGGAGGCATGTAAGTAAGTATAGCGGTCAGTGGGTTTCCGGTATAGGGTGATATTTATGTGACCATCGTTTATTAGCACAGTAGTGTCTAGGAAATGGACCGCTTGTGTGGATTGGTCTAGGCTGAGGTTGATGGTGGGATGGAAATTGTTAAAATCTCGGTGGAATTCCTCGAGGGCTTTTTTTCCATGAGTCCAGATGATGAAGATGTCATCAATGTAGCGCAAGTAGAGTAGGGGCGTTAGGGAACGAGAGTTAAGGAAGCGTTGTTCTAAGTCAGCCATAAAGATGTTGGCATACTGAGGGGCCATGCGGGTACCCATAGCAGTGCCACTGACTTGAAGATATATATTGTCCCCAAATGTGAAATAGTTGTGGGTGAGGACAAAATCACAAAGTTCAGCCACCAGGTTAGCCGTGATATTATCGGGGATACTGTTCCTGATGGCTTGTAGTCCATCTTTGTGTGGAATGTTAGTGTAGAGGGCTTCCACATCCATAGTGGCCAGAATGGTGTTTTCTGGAAGATCTTCTGGCCACTATGGAACACCATTCTGGCCATTATGGCTGACTTAGAACAACGCTTCCTTAACTCTCGTTCCCTAATGCCCCTACTCTACTTGCGCTACATTGATGACATCTTCATCATCTGGACTCATGGAAAAGAAGGTACCCCCTAAGGGTACCCCAGCATATTACATGTACGTACATTATGGTCCTAAAACCTGCAGGTATTTAAATGATTGGAATCTATACACGCGTGAAAATTCATTTAAACAATGCCCATTAGAAGGCACCTTCAATCTAGATAAGATCATATATCTAAGAGGAGCTTTTAATCACCAAAGAAAAGCCTCTGACACAGTGTGAGCAATTTGTCTAGGAACGGGTTAATTTGAAATTCGGCTTCACCCAGAGATAGGAGACGTTGTTTTGTGTTCAAGGTCGAGAATCAGTGCGGACTATGCTAAGTGCAAAGGAAAACTGCTTTCAGCCCCAGCTGCTTGTGGAAAATAGAGACAGGCAAACCAAAGGCAGTACAAGTTACAGAATTGGAATTATATTTGCAAAGCTTAACTTCCCAGTGAGACATGTGTGAGTATTAAAGTGGTTTAAGGCTTGGGGCATTCATGTTTTTCCTGTGTGAGGTGGGAGCATTCCCAATACTCTCCATTGTTGTTTTATTATTTTTAATGAAGCTTTAAAATTTGATTATATGCTCTGTCAGTCTGATCACCTGACATGAGGGATAAATTAGTAACAGAAATTTGTCACAGTTTGGTGAGCAATAGAGAATGGGGGTACCCTGCAGGATTTACACCATTTATCTGTTTTACCCTTGTTATTTTGTGTTTGCTTTGTTTGGTGTTGTTGGTGTTATATGATAAGGATTGCATGATTAAAGGTGTATAGAATAAGGAAACACTATTTGGTTTTGGTGCACTATTTAGCTTTGGCTCTGTTTGACCGGTTACTGTTGTTTTTCTGCTCTGTTCATTTGGCCGTTAGGTGTGTGAGCGGAACTGAACTTCTCGTTCGTAATTCCTCAGGGTGGAAGCCATGTGTGCGATGAAGCTCTGAGGTTGTCCTGCGATTTTACTGTCCCGCCCCCCTGTAACGGACAATGTAATAGAAGTGGAAAAATCTGGCTTAGACTGTAATTTTCTTTGCTCTCTGTGTAATTTTCTTTTCTGTTTAAGTGTCAGCAGACAAATGGGTGGGTCTCTGGGTAGACCCCCAAAGGGGTTTGGATTATGTGTTAAGTAAATGGCCATGTATTTTTGCCCAGGTGGCAAGCCTTACTAGGGAGGACTCGGGTAGTCTTGTGAGTAGAAATGTTTTGGGGACAAGACCAGAAGGGTGAGGGCTAGTTGTGAAGCCCACCCTCCTAGCTAAACTGGTAGTGGAGCAAATTGGTGCAAAATGGAAGGGACGGCTCAGCGAGAAAAAAAGGATCGGGCCCAGGCGAGCAGGCAACAGACAGAGTGATTGGAAAACAGGTTGGAAACTTTTGAGGGTGTAGTGGAAAAAAGGAGTAAGTGAATATAAGCATGAGAATTTCAAATACTCAGAAGTATATTTGGAATGGTGATTTGAATTGGTAAAGTGGCTGTTGGAAGGGAAAAGCAAGTGATTTTTAAGAGAACAGTTTTTGGTGTCTTTGAAATGTTTGTAAATAAATTCAGGCAAATGAATTTATTAGATTGTAATAATTTGGCTGTGACCAATTTTGTTAAATCAGTTGAAGACTGTATACAGTGCTATGTAATGAAATTTTTATTAGGCTCTAAAGGCACTATAAGTGGTGCTGTTTCCTTCCACTGTTTCTAAGCAGGAGTTACAAGAAAAAATAAAAAAACATAAAAAGCAAGCCAGAAAGAATCTGTGTTACTGCGAATTAACTAACTGATAAGGTAGAGGCCGCTGAAACCAGAGCTGTCTAAGAAACACATACGAGAAAATATGGGGTAATTCCTCTGTTTTGCCTAGAATCAACAAGAGTATTTGTATATTTTAAGTATTTAACTGCCCGGAAGGGGTGGACCTCTGTTTTTGTCTTTCAGATAATCAACGAAAACTAATGCAAGCTGCACAACATTCAACGTACCTTGATTTCCTGGCACAGTAAAAAATTTTGTTGTGTGTTGTTGTGACGTTATTGGTATAAATGGGGACCATATAGAACATGGGTTGCAACCAAGGTCCTGTAGTGGCACCAAATCCTAAGTAAAGGGGGTCATATAAGGTGTCTAAGACCAGGTTCTGGGTTGCTGATTATAATTATGCTGTCTATATGTCTGTATCATTTTTAGTTGAAGTTATGAATGTTGGCTCTAGGCTGTCTGTATTTCAAGTTTGTGCTGTGCTTCTGGGGGAAGCCTCCCAGACAAGCTGGTGTTAGCTCTGCCTAGCCTGTTTGATGGCCCATTAAGGACCATTAAGGACACAATGGACCCATGGAGAGAAGGCAGACACGCCTTGTGACTCAGCAAAGTATGCAGGGACTGGCCCATGTGACTCCAGGCTCCATTTTGCTGTAAATTTCCACAGTGAAGACAAAGAGATTCTTACACCTGGAAAAGCCTATATAAGGCTGATGCTTCATCTCCATCTTGTCTTCAATCCTGCTTCTGACCTCTGGAGGGACGTTGCTACAAACTGAAGCTCTACTCAAGGGACTGAGGACCCATCCCAGCGGGGATGTATTCCAGAGACTTAATCTGAACCTGCAGTTTACTCCAGCACTGCTGCAAGCCTGAACTAAGAACTTTGCCATTACTGTATGTAATTGATTCCATTTAACCAATTCTACCTCTCATCTCTACCTTTTTCCCTTTGTAAATAAACCTTTAGATTTTAGATTCTAAAGGATTGGCAACAGCGTGATTTGTGGGTAAGATCTGATGTGTATATTGACCTGGGTCTGGGGCTTGGTCCTTTGGGATCGAGGGAACCGTTTTCTTTTATTGGGGTGTTGGTTTTCATAACCATTCATCCCCAGGACGAGTGCACTGGTGGTGATGCTGGGAGACTGGAGTGTTTAAGGAAATTGCTTGTGTGACTTGTGGTTAGCCAGTGGGGTGAGACCAAAGTCCTTTTTGTCTGGCTGGTTTGGTTGGCCTTAGAGGTGGAAAAACCCCAGCCTAGGGCTGTGACTGCCCTGTTTGAGCAATTGGTCCTGATTTGGCACTCTCAGTTGGGTCCCGCCAGAATCGCTCCGTCACAGTGGCGTAGTCGTGCTTGGATCCACAGAACCAGGTCAATTAAGCTTTGGGTCAGAACTCCACGCTCTCCAAATTTTAACTTTGGGATTGAGAGGTTTGGTTGGTTAAAGATCAGTGACCATGAGACAGAAAGCATCAGGAAAAGCAAGGAAACTGCAAGGCTTGAGAGACAGCCTGCAGTTTGATTATGAGCAAGAACTGGCAGAAATTCGAATGGAGAAAGAGGCTGATGAGAGAAAGAAAGAAGTTGCTAAGAGAGAAGAAAAACCTCGTAAGAGGCGTCTGGAGCTGCTGGCTGCTGAGGAGAAAACTCGACAGATGCAACAGGAGACAGCTAGACTCCAGCTCCAAGTCAAAAAAGCAATGGAAGAACAGCAGAGACTGTATCCTCTTGAAAGTCCAGTTTGTAACAATGTTGGTATGTTGTATAACTCTGAGCAGTTGTCTGGGGGTAACCAAATGTACCCCAACAATGCCACCTTTTATGTCAATGCTGTTACTGTGTGTTCAGTAGGGGGTGGCCCCATAAATTGTGCCAGTGCTATGGATGGGAATGGTAATGGAAAATTCATAGAGAGTGTAAAAGTCAATGGTAAAAGCTGTTTAGGGCAAATTATGGCTTCTAACATCACTCTTGTTAAAGCAGATCTGGTCAAAGAGGAAGATTATTTACCAAATCAGAGTGTGAATGTTGTGATCCTCTGTGAGTTTACTGTCCGTGTGCCTTTAGCCAGAATCCACCTTGAGTGGAATGGGGCTCAGCAAGAAGTGATAGCTGGTGTCAGGAAGTTATTGCCTAAAGATCTTTTAATTGGGGAAAATGTGAAAGCTTTGTTCAGTCCAGGTAGCCAGTCACAGGAGAGGAATAATCTTAAACCTGTGTCTAATGTGAGCAATGATTTGCCTGAGGAGGGTTGCTCCAAAGGTTTGTCTGTGCAAAAAAGCAGTGTGTCTGGGAATGAAGTTTCTGAATGTCTGTCTGATGTCTCAGAAGGAAATCTGAAGTTAGATCAAGAGCAGAAAAATCTCATTGGGGAGGAAAATGTTTCTCAGGTTAAATCCCTAACTGAGGAAGGAGAGGGTAAATTTGTAATGGGTAATGGATTGGTGGCTAGTGCAGCTTGTAGAAGTAAACCTGAAATGGGTAACTGTGATTTGCTAAAAGTAGCTCAGTGTAGCGAAAAGAGCAGCAGCTTATCTGTTGGGAGAGGCAATGTGCCTGGTAGGGAAAGTTTGGAGGAGCCTAGGCAGCCTTGTGAGCTGATGGCTTTGTCTAATCAGCAGTTTGGGAAGGGAGGGATAGTGGAAAATGAGTGTCCATATCCCTTACCTGTTTCCTGTGTGGAGAAATGTGACAGTGGAGGGAATGTGCCTGTGTCTGTCAGGGGTATTGACTTGCCTATGAAGGAAGCTACCCCAGTCTCCAAGCAGTTGTCTGTGAACAGCCCTGTGTGCTGGGACAAGGGAAGTGAAATCCCAAGCTGTGTGTCTGGTAAAGGAGAATGTGTCTCCGGCGCTTCTGTGTCTGTGGAGCAGACAGAAGGTGCCTGTCAGCCTGTGATAGTTGAGGGTGATTCAGTTGTCTCGGAGTTGGTTGTAAATACAGCTAAAGCCCAGGAAGGGAATAGTCCTGAGTTTGTGTCTGCTGGGGAGAATGGCACTGTGACTAGGTTGCATCCAGTTAGTGTCATAGCAAGGTCCCAAAGACCAGACAGTTCTGGTGCTTGTAGTTTGCCAGTTGCTAATGTGTGGTTGGAAAAGGGTGCAGCAACTCTGTCTGATCAGGGAGATACCCTAGCCAAGGCACAAGGAGAGCATGAAAGTGATTTAAGTGTGTTACTTACTGACAGTTTGACAACTTGTAGCAAGAAGGAAAAGATTCCTGAACTTGTTCATGGCCAAGGGAAGGAGACTGCTTCTGACCTGTTATCTAGAAAGTCTGTAGGTGTGCCTAAAAGGGGAGTGTGTAGAAATCCGCCTGTGGGGCCTGAAGTGAGTCTAAGTGTAGGTGAGACCCAGAAAGCGGCTGTGGTTGCTCAGGGAAGTGTTCCTGTAAAGCAAGCCCTAGGTGGAGAGGGGAAGGGCAGAATTTCTGTGAGGGGTGAATTGCTGCTTAGAGAAGCTCCTAGGGAAGGGAATCCTCATGGTAGCCTGTGCAAGCAGTTTGCTGCAACTGAAGGGTGTAAAAGTGATTTAATCAGGGAAGTTTCAGTTCCTAACAGCCAGAAATTTTCTGTTGTGAATGGATCCACTGACTTTCCTTTTGAAAGATCCAGTGTGGGCAGCTTTGAAAAGGTCTCAGGTGGAGTAGAAGCTGTTAAGGAAGTTGAGCAGCCCTATAACCACCTGGCTGTGTGTAGCCAGCTTGTTGGGGAGACAATGCTGTTGGGACAGGAATGTCTCCATGCTGAATCGGTAAGTGAGCAGTCTGTGCTTCAGGATCTGAGGACAGATTCAGTTACTGGTTTTTCAAAGCAGAACAGTTTTATGGCTGAATGCTTGAGGAGGCAGGGGAGAGCAAGCCAGCTCTCACCCTCAGACTCTTTGGATTTGTGTGGTATCTCTGTTAGACAAAGTCCAGCCGTGGAATCCATAGCAGCTAAAGAGTTAAAAGCTAGTGTCTGTGTTGATGCGAATTACTTGGCTGGCAGGGAGAAGAAAGACTTGCTAATAGCTGTTAGCACAGAGGGCCCACCCCATCAGGCAGTGATCTCTGTTAAGCAAGAGAAATCAGGGTTTAATCCTAAAGGACAAGAAGGAAAGAGAAGACTGAATTTTGCAAAGGGAACCCACAGGTTAACCCTAAAAGGCCCAAACTCCAATGGTATTGAGCCAAGGGTGTGGCATGACAAACATGTTTGTAGATGGACACTTGCAATCAATTTGTTGTTATTGCTAATGCTAACTGTAACAATGTATAATGTGCCTAATCTTTTGGAAAATCCCTTGAACATGTTGAAAGGAATACATGAAAACACACTTTATGTTAAAGGGCCTTGCTATACTGATGTTTCACAGTTAATGCCTGTAAACAGTGTTGGAACTTTTCACAGGGGAAAATACATTCCAGACCTGATGTGCTGTATGAAAGGGGAAACTGAGGCACACTACCATATTGCGTTCATGGCTAAATGCCAAAAGTCCTGTACTATGAACAACATCAATATCTACATTGGTTTAATGTTAATGGGGTTCAAAACATTGGCCAAAGCTGGTATGGATAAAGTAGCTGTTTTCTTTAGCTCTTGGCAAGATCACATGAAACATACAGGAACCATGCTGCAAAAGCTAACCAAGTTATACCTTAAGTTTGTAAAGAGATCCATTCATGTTATTAAACAGGACTTTGATAAACCATTTCGGTTATACACTGGTACGGCCTCTAGCCCAACACTAGCTGTAGTGAGACAGACCCAAGGAAAGGGGGCTCTTGGGATGCAGTCTGCGATGTTTTGTCATCCCTTCCTGCATCAATTTTGCGTTGGGGGTGTGACGTTATTGGTATAAATGGGGACCATATAGAACATGGGTTGCAACCAAGGTCCTGTAGTGGCACCAAATCCTAAGTAAAGGGGGTCATATAAGGTGTCTAAGACCAGGTTCTGGGTTGCTGATTATAATTATGCTGTCTATATGTCTGTATCATTTTTAGTTGAAGTTATGAATGTTGGCTCTAGGCTGTCTGTATTTCAAGTTTGTGCTGTGCTTCTGGGGAAGCCTCCCAGACAAGCTGGTGTTAGCTCTGCCTAGCCTGTTTGATGGCCCATTAAGGACCATTAAGGACACAATGGACCCATGGAGAGAAGGCAGACACGCCTTGTGACTCAGCAAAGTATGCAGGGACTGGCCCATGTGACTCCAGGCTCCATTTTGCTGTAAATTTCCACAGTGAAGACAAAGAGATTCTTACACCTGGAAAAGCCTATATAAGGCTGATGCTTCATCTCCATCTTGTCTTCAATCCTGCTTCTGACCTCTGGAGGGACGTTGCTACAAACTGAAGCTCTACTCAAGGGACTGAGGACCCATCCCAGCGGGGATGTATTCCAGAGACTTAATCTGAACCTGCAGTTTACTCCAGCACTGCTGCAAGCCTGAACTAAGAACTTTGCCATTACTGTATGTAATTGATTCCATTTAACCAATTCTACCTCTCATCTCTACCTTTTTCCCTTTGTAAATAAACCTTTAGATTTTAGATTCTAAAGGATTGGCAACAGCGTGATTTGTGGGTAAGATCTGATGTGTATATTGACCTGGGTCTGGGGCTTGGTCCTTTGGGATCGAGGGAACCGTTTTCTTTTATTGGGGTGTTGGTTTTCATAACCATTCATCCCCAGGACGAGTGCACTGGTGGTGATGCTGGGAGACTGGAGTGTTTAAGGAAATTGCTTGTGTGACTTGTGGTTAGCCAGTGGGGTGAGACCAAAGTCCTTTTTGTCTGGCTGGTTTGGTTGGCCTTAGAGGTGGAAAAACCCCAGCCTAGGGCTGTGACTGCCCTGCTTGAGCAATTGGTCCTGATTTGGCACTCTCAGTTGGGTCCCGCCAGAATCGCTCCGTCACAGTTGTATGTTCTGTCTTGTCGTGTTTGTCTAGTGGCCAGAATTGTTGTGTTTCATATTTTCATGAGATGGTCTGATTTGAAATCAAGCGGAAGTGTTGGATTGAAATGCAGATACTTGTTTTGTTCAACTTGGAATACAAAGTGTTTGGTTACATCAGAAAAATGTGATATACTAGAGTCTAATACATTTTCTTCAGTAAGAGAAAGAAACTACATTGGCCAAATCTTTTAATTGAGAATTGTTGTTAAAATCATACTGACAGTCTTTGGAAGCAAGGACATGAAAAGTTAACCCACTCCCCATATTGTACAAGGGATCCTTCTGGCTACCTCAGACTTTTAGCCAGGGGGCTGGGGATGGTGGAAAGCTATTGGACTAGAGGTTATTTTAAGTGAACTTCTCAAAGTGGGTGTGCTTGTGCTGGCTTGTTGTTCCAAAGTTCTGTAATAAGGTTATTTTAGTGAAAGGGTATATGTGGCATACATTGAATAATAAGACTAATGTACTGTATAACAGTAATGTTTATGTGTTCATGGTATATAAGAAGGTGTATAAGTAATGGGTAAAAGTTTCCTTTGTAGGTTAAATGGAAAAAAAAAAACGACCAGAGAATGGCTAACATGCGCTGGCCCCAGTCAAGGACACCGCTTGGCTGCCTACCAAGGGAAAGGGGCGGGGGGGAATGGTTGCTGCAGTTACACGAGATTGGTGTGCAGCGGCCAGCCCACTCTCCTCCTTGGGGACCTTTTGTAAATATTCAGATTGATTTTATTTGAATGTCTAAATGTTGTGGTTATGAATATGTATTAGTTTTAGTTGATGTATTTACCACTTGGGTTGAAGCTTTTCCCTGCAGGACAGTAGATGTCTTTGCTTACAGATTTTGTACCACGTTTTGGTATCCCTGTGACTATCAACAGTGATCCTGGAACTCATTGTACTGGACAGATTGTAAAGGGGTTATGTGCGACTCACTGCCCTCACCACCCACAGTTGGGACAGTGGAACGCCAGAACGGGACTTACAAAAATATAAACTGGCCGAGATTTGTGCTGAGACACACTTGAAGTGGCCAGATGCCCTTCCTTTGGCACTGATGTGTATGAGAGCCATTCCCAATCGGAAGACTGGACTCGGCCCTCATGGAATTTTGACAAGACACCCAATGCTGACTACCAACTGCATCCCCGCTAACCCCAGCTCAGATGGACATTCATTTGCTGGATAACATAATGCTTAAGTATTGTTGGGCACTAATGCAATGTGTTAAGTCTTTTTATACACAGGTGAAGGAAGCACTACCGAAGGATCCTGTGCAACCTTGCCACTCGTTGGGACCAGGAGCCTGGGTCTACATAAAGATCCATCAACAAAGGACTGCCTTGGCTCCACGCTGGAAAGGCCCTTTCCAAGTCCTGCTGCCTACCGACACCGCTGTGAAGTGCCACAGACTGACTGCTTGGACCCAGGGTTCTCGCTGCACAAAGACCCCTCCACATCAGAAGAATTTTTCTACTGATAATTCGCCTATTCCTTTTTCTAGTTCCACTGTGCTTCTGGACAGCAGGAAAATGGGCAAGATGCCAAACTGGCAACCTCTCCCTTGTCCACTGACAGACCAACTGTGCCTTTAGACTTTTCTAGAAAAAGCAAAGCCATTGCATGGTGATATGTGCTGGAAACCTCTCCCCTGTAGGATGCTAAATCACGATTGTTTTGGGAAAGAGGAAGAAACACTCGTTCCACTGACATTGCCAAAGTCCAGGAATTCCTGACTAAAAGGACATTGAGAACTGACCCTGGTGAAGAAACAAAGAATTGTACACTGGGAGGAAGAAATTTGTGGGACCCATGATTGGGAATGTGGTATTAATTGGATTTTGGGGTTTAATCTACAGGCTGTGCCCTGTGTTTTGGATAAATCCTTCAGTATGTATTGCCCTCCCTAATTGGATTTTAAATGACATTGCCCTTATCCAGTTTTCAAATCACTTCTACATACCCAGATTGCTCACAAGGGGCTGCCATTAGATTAGCACAACAGAGGGCCTGGGTTATTTCCTCTGGAGAGAAAAAGAATTGAGCAGATCCCTGTGGGCTAGAGCCAATATCTTAAAAGCCAAGAACATGATAAGAAATTGGGCCAACTAGAAAAGGCTACTAGCCTTATTCTTGAAACTCAGCTATCTTAAGTACAGGCTAGAGTTGGTGAGTACTATGTCATTTCCGCCCTTAGTTCTATGACCCAGAAGTTACTGACAAAGATGGTATTGAATATCACTGAGGCTGGGAAGGCATTGCAGTGGGATCTAGAACAGACTTGGCCCACTGCCCTTACTGTCACATCAGGAGTGCCATCTGATCTGTGGTCATGCAGACATACTTGGGACACTTTCTGGATGGAAGTGTGGACGTTCACGGTGCTCCTTCCAAGCATATGGACCGGTTAGGGTGGGTGTGGGCTCCCACATACCGAATCCTGCTGGGTCCATCGGGAGCATGCATGTGGGATTGGGTGGTTCACCGAGATATCTGGGAAGTGAGACCGCCTGATACTCCTAATCGATTTTTAGTTAGTGCTCCTGGGATTACAGCTGATATTTGGATGGGGTTAGGAACTCTATGGACATTTTGGCCCTTAGAGCCACCACAGCTTCAGTGTGTACAGGAACTGAAGCCAGGGAAGTTGTCACTGTTTATGACACTTTTTGCTGGGAGGGTGGAGATCAAGGAACTACCCTGCCAGGACACCCACTTTTTCGAGCTAATGATAGCTGTGTGTGCGTTAATGCCACCACTTTACAAGATATACATATTAATCTTACCACTGCTGCAGGCAATCCTATCATTTACTGGCCTGCAGATAGAATGCAGATAGAATGTTGTGAGTAGCTCTTAGATTTCAGGTATATTTTGATTGGACTACGGTAGTGCCTGATCGGTTTCAAAAAATTTGCTTTCATTGTTACCTAAGGTTCAAAGAATCTCTGAATTGCAAGGGCAAATTCACATGCTTTAGAATATATTTTAAGCTGAAAAGGATGCCTTTCATACAGCTTATAGAGTGTTTCCTTTATGTACTAGGTATGATGTTTTATGCTTTGTGATCAAAATTGTACAACAGCCCCATTGTATTATTCCTATGGGACTGTTATTGTTTGTCGTGTTGTTAGTTAGTTTAGGATTATGTTGTTGTTGTTTTTGAAAAAAACATTATAGTAATAATTCCTTTTATGATCATGCTAATCATGCTTTGTCATTACATCCCTTGACAACCCTCAGGTTGACATATCTGCTGTAGAATCTAAACTCCATGGTTTAATGCGAATTGAGATTTGAAATTGTTTGTTGTACTAGAAGTACAAAAGGGGGGAGTGTGGAAGCAAGGAAAGAATTAATAAGGATTTGAAGGGGATTTTAATGCATGTTAGTCAGTTAGCAAGAGTCAGGCCATACTGTGACCCTTATGACGTGAGATTTGTAGAAGCAAGATAATGTAAGACAGAGTGAACTGTGTGAAAGTATTACGACCTTGCAATGTGCAGTCTTGCTTTTTCTAGTAAGATAGCAGAAAAGCTTATGTATAAACAAAATGTATTTGTTGCTTTTTACTGTCTCCATGATTGTCTAAGCTTGTCTGTAATAAGGTATAAAGGCTTGATGTAATTGTTTACCAGTTGAGAGACCTCTCCAGGACCCTGTGTCCTATGGCACTCTCTCCCTCCATGGTAATTACTGGAGAAATAATAAAGTATTTAATTTTGCTGCACCCAAACAAAAAGCGAGAACTAAGTTTTTCTTCGACAGTCCACATATCCATTCAGGGGCTCATACACCTGCACATCTACCAACGTGATATATGCCATCATGTGCCAGCAATGCCCCTCTGCCATGTACATTGGCCAAACCGGACAGTCTCTACGCAAAAGAATAAATGGACACAAATCTGACATCAGGAATCATAACATTCAAAAACCAGTGGGAGAACACTTCAACCTCTCTAACCACTCAGTGACAGACTTGAAGGTGGCTGTCATGAATAGTTAGTAAAGGGTTAAAGCATAGTACCTGGTGGGCATCTGACCTGAGGACCAATCAGGGAAGAGAATTTGAAACTCCTAGGAGGGAACTTTTCCCTCTGTTTGGGGGGGTCTTTGTCTTTAGCCGTCTGGAGTTACAAGGGTCCAGATGTTTTAATCAAGTCTACAAGTTTCCACCTTTCTGAACTAATTTCTTCTAGTCAAGATAGTGAGTATTAGAAAGATACGTTGTGTCCTCACCTAATAATCCTATGCTTGCAATTCTGTGTGTTTGTTATTGATTATTCTTATTCTGCTGTTTTGTGTACTGAGAAAGGGAGAGGATTCTCTCCAAAACTTAGCAAGGTTATACCCTATGAGTGTCCAGCTTGGGCTCATAGAGATTCTGTATTTTCTTGTTTTCCTTTTAATAAATTCTTTCTATAAAGACTTGATTAAATCCCTTCTACTGTGGATAGGGGGAGGGGCGAAGACACTCTCTCGGTGGTGAGACAGGCTTATCTCCGGGCAGAGAAGGGAGGGGGGAGATAGTTCCTCCTGGGTTTGATTCAAACAGTTGAATCAGGTATCTCTTTCCAGTGGCTAGGAGAGAGAGAGGGGGGGAGGTTTCCCTCCGATGAGTGGATCTGTATTTCCCCAGGGAACGTCTCTGGAAAGGGGAGTGGGAGGGGGAATATAGGGGTGTCTCGGCCCACGTAATCGACCGAGTGGTGGCAGCCTGAAGGAGACCTACCCTAGGATTTTGGGGTGGGGGGGAAGACATGCGGGTCCTCACTTTGAAACCGCCCAGTTTCAAGTGAGGGTAGACTCCTGACATGGTGGCAGCGGAGTTTCGATCCCATTGTTAGAAGGAATTTTTTTCAGCTGGGCTACGCTGAAGGGAGCATTCTCTTTTTCTTACTTGTTCCTTGGACAGGCAGCTTGAGAAAAAGGTGGTTTTGAAGCAGTTTCAGGGTTAGAAGATTTTCAGTTTCTTCCAGGGCTTTCTGTTACAAAGCCCCCTGTGGAGCGGTGTTTTCGTCCATTGTGAGACGAGATATCACTCAGGATTCCTAAGGTGGGGGGAAGTGCTCGACAAAGTACATTCCCATCCAACAGGAAAAACAGGTTTGGGGGGGGGAAGAGACAAACCCTCCAGCCAGGTTTTTTTTTTTTTTTTTTTTTTTTTTTTCTTTCTCTCCCTGTGTCTTTTGAAAGGATCAGAAGACAGGAGAACACCAATCCCTGAGGAATAGACCAGATTTTTCTCAGGGGTATTGTTAGCAGCAGCCTTTCAGCTGGGCTGCTGAGTACAGCAACTCAGAGCAGAGGGAGACAGAGGAATTTTTTTTTACTCTTTCCCTCTTTCTCAGTACAAAGCAGTAACATTACACAAACCACAGTTTGCTATACAGAGGATTGCTTTATCTTTCTGTACTCAAGTTATCATAGCCAGGGTTAGGGACTGTCAAACACCACAAACAGTTCACGGACTGCAGAGGGGTGTGGCCAGCGCCAGGACACAGACACAATGAGTGCCAAGGCCGCATCTAAACTGGAAACAAGACACAAAGAACTGCAATTACAAGACATGGAATTACAATTAAAACTCAAGGAGATTGAAATGAAAGAAAAAGCCAAACAGGCTGATCACAAGAGAGAAATGGAGATAATACAAGCCAAAGAGGCTGAGCACAGAAGACAATTAGAGTTAAAAGACAAAGAACTGGAAATCCAGAGACAGGCTCTGGAATTAGAAAAAAACTAAACAGCAAACGCCACCCAATCCAACCCCTCTTCAACCTAATGACCAACCTTCTCGGAGAAAATTTCCCGCCTACAGGGCCGGGGATGATGTTGAGGCCTTTTTAGAAAACTTTGAGAGGGCCTGTATTGGATACCATCTTCCTAAAGATCAATACATGCTGGAGCTGAGGTCACAGCTCAGCGGACAATTATCCCTGGTGGCAGCTGAAATGCCTAGAGACCTGATGGACGACTTTCCACTGTTCCTAACCAAGGCCAGACTCAGAATGGGCATCACCCCTGATCATGCCCGTCAGCGTTTCAGAGCCCAGAAATGGAAACCAGAGATGTCATTTCCAGAGCACGCTGCTTACCTGGAAAAACACTATTTCTCCTGGATATCAGGATCCAAGGTTAAGGAGCTAGACGACCTACACCTCCTGATATTGATGGAACAGTTCCTAGATGGTGTTCCTGAGAACATTAGACGCTACATCCAAGATGGTAAACCAAAAACTCTCACTGAGGCAGGAGAGATTGGAGCCAGATGGATGGCATCGGTAGACAACACGAAAGCTACTGCCAAGGGGAGCGAATCCAACAGGGTACACACCGACACTAAACCCTACCGTCGCGGACCAATCAAACCCACACCTACAACCCACGGACAGTCACACTCTACCTCTTCTTCTACCTCACCAGTCTCCAGTAGACCAACACAAACCGGTGACCCATCAACTGGGCGATGTTTTCAATGCAATGAATTGGGGCATATCAAAGCCAAATGCCCAAAGAACCTAAACCGAGTGCAACTCCTTGCACCTTCACACCAAGGAAAGCCGGACATAGATGTATCTCAAATACCCTTAGAACATAGGGAAACTTTGAGAGTGGACGAAAAGGAGATCATCGCATGGAGAGACACTGCAGCACATGTGTCAGCTATCCACCGAACCTTCGTGGACCCCAAATTCATCAACCAGAAAACCAAAGTGACAATTCGACCCTTCATGTCAAAACCTGTAACATTACCTACTGTGCGTTTACCTGTCCAGTACAAGGGCTGGTCAGGGAAGTGGACTTTTGCTGTCTATGACAACCATCCGATTCCCATGCTACTGGGGAACGACTTGGCCCGACACATTGAACAGCAAAAAACAGAGGGAGTGGTTACACGCAGCCAAGCCAGACGAGCTGCCGGACCCATCCCTGTTCCTGAGCCATCCACCGGGACCCCGTCTGTATTACCAGAGACCCAGACAGAGGTGGTGGAACCGGATCCCAGGCCAACACCTACAGCAGCCATAGTACATCCAGTCCCAGAACCGGAACTGGAAGAGCAACCAGCGCCAGCACCGGCGCCAGCGCTTGCAACTCCACCGCCAGAGGGCGCCAACGGGCCTGAACTGGCAGAAGCAGCAAACAACCCTACCCAAGAGGCTCAGCCGGAGCCTGAAATGACACTTTGTGCACCAGCGGGGAGCGGTCCACAGTCAACGGAAACAACCTCATCACCTACATTGCTTCCAGAGGAACTGGTGTCTCCCGCCTCAAGGGAACAGTTCCAGAAAGAGCAGGAAGCTGATGACAGCCTCAAGAAAGCATGGGCGGCGGCACGCAGCAACCCACCGCCTCTCAGCTCTACTACCCGATCCCGGTTCGTTGTGGAGAAAGGACTGTTATACAAGGAATTTCTTTCTGGTGGACACCAGGAGGGCTGGCATCCTCAAAAACGGTTGCTCGTTCCGACCAAGTACCGGGAAAAGCTCTTAAGCTTAGCCCATGATCACCCTAGTGGCCATTCTGGGGTGAAACGAAGCAAAGACAGGTTGGGAAGGTCCTTTGACTGGGAGGGGATGGGCAAGGCGGTAACCACTTACGTCCGGTCTTGTAAGGTATGCCAAACGGTAGGAAAACCCCAAGACCAGATCAAGGCCCCTCTCCAACCACTTCCCATAATGGAGGTCCCATTTCAGCGAGTAGCTGTGGATATTATGGGTCCTTTCCCAAAGAAGACCCCCAGAGGAAAGCAGTACATACTGACTTTTGTGGACTTTGCTACCAGATGGCCGGAAGCAGTAGCTCTAGGCAACACCAGGGCTAACACTGTGTGCCAGGCCTTAACTGACATTTTTACCAGGGTGGGTTGGCCCTCTGAAATTCTTACAGATTCGGGAACAAACTTCCTATCAGGGACCATGAAAGACCTGTGGGAAACTCATGGGGTGCATCACTTGGTTGCCACCCCGTACCATCACCAAACTAATGGCCTAGTGGAAAGGTTCAATGGAACTTTGGGGCCATGATCCGCAAATTCGTCAATGAACACTCCAATAATTGGGATCTAGTGTTACAACAGTTGCTGTTTGCCTACAGGGCTGTTCCACATTCCAGTTTAGGATTCTCACCATTCGAGCTGGTGTATGGCCATGAGGTTAAGGGGCCATTACAGCTGGTAAAGCAGCAATGGGAGGGGTTTACACCTCCTCCAGGGACTAACATTCTGGACTTTGTAAGCAACCTTCAAAACACCCTCCGAGACTCTTGGGCCCTTGCTCGAGAGAACTTAAGAGATGCTCAAGCGGAGCAAAAGGTCTGGTATGATCGACATGCCAAGGAGCGGTCCTTCAAGGTAGGAGACCAGGTCATGGTCTTGAAGGCGCAACAGGCCCATAAGATGGAGGCGTCCTGGGAAGGACCATACATGGTCCAGGAGCGCCTGGGAGCTGTTAACTACCTCATAACATTCCCTGATTCCTCTTTAAAGCCTAAAGTGTTTCATGTTAACTCTCTAAAGCCCTTTTATCCCAGAGAATTACAGGTCTGTCACTTTACAGTTCAGGAAGGAGATGACACCGAGTGGCCTGAAGGTGTCTACTACGAAGGTAAAAGAAATGGTGGTGTGGAAGAGGTGACCCTCTCCACAACCCTACAACGTCTACAGCGGCAACAGATCAAGGGACTGTGCACTGACTTCGACCCCTTGTTCTCAGCCATCCCAGGACGGACTGAGCAAACCTACCACTCCATTGACACAGGTAATGCTCACCCGATTAGAACACCACCCTACCGGGTGTCACCTCATGCCAAAGTTGCTATTAAACAGGAGATTGACAACATGTTGGAGATGGGTATCATCCGCCCTTCTACCAGTGCATGGGCATCTCCAGTGGTTCTGGTTCCCAAACCAGATGGGGAAATACGCTTTTGTGTGGACTACCGTAAGCTAAATGCTGTAACTCGTCCAGACAACTATCCAATGCCACGGACTGATGAGCTATTGGAAAAGTTGGGACGTGCCCAGTTCATCTCTACCATTGATTTAACCAAGGGATACTGGCAGGTACCACTAGATGAACCCGCCAGGGAAAAATCTGCCTTCATCACCCATGCAGGGGTGTATGAGTTTACTGTGCTTCCGTTCGGACTGCGGAATGCACCTGCCACCTTCCAAAGGCTGGTGGATGGTCTACTAGCAGGATTGGAAGACTGTGCAGTTGCATACCTCGATGATGTGGCCATTTTTTCTGATTCATGGCCCGAACACCTAGAACATTTGAAAATGGTTTTAGAGCGCATCAGGCAGGCAGGACTAACTGTTAAGGCCAAAAAGTGTCAAATAGGCCACAACAGAGTGACTTACCTAGGACACCAGGTGGGTCAAGGAACCATCAACCCCCTACAGGCCAAGGTGGAGGCTATCCAACAGTGGCCTGTCCCAAGGTCAAAGAAACAGGTCCAATCCTTCTTAGGTTTGGCCGGATATTACAGGCGATTTGTACCACACTACAGCCAAATCGCTGCCCCACTAACTGATCTGACCAGGAAAACCCAGCCAAATGCAGTTAAGTGGACTGATGAGTGTCAGAAAGCCTTTACCCAGCTTAAGGCGATGCTCATGTCGGACCCTGTATTAAGGGCCCCAGACTTTGACAAACCCTTCCTAGTTACCACCGATGCATCTGAACGTGGGGTAGGAGCGGTACTAATGCAGGAAGGACCGGATCACAGCTTCCATCCTGTCGTGTTTCTCAGCAAGAAACTGTCTGAGAGGGAAAGCCACTGGTCCATCAGTGAAAAAGAATGTTACGCCATTGTGTATGCCTTGGAAAAGCTACGCCCATACGTTTGGGGCCGGCACTTCCAGCTACAAACTGACCATGCTGCACTAAAGTGGCTTCACACCAACAAGGGAAACAACAAGAAACTTCTCCGCTGGAGCTTAGCTCTCCAAGACTTTGACTTTGACATTCAACACATTTCAGGAGCTTCCAACAAAGTTGCTGATGCACTCTCTCGTGAAAGTTTCCCAGAATCAAGTGGCTAAAAACTGTTCTTAATATGTTTTCATGCTTAGTAGTCGATGTAATAGTGCATGTGTTTTATTACTCTGGTTGTTTTACAGTTCTAGGAGGAAATCGCCGCCAGTGGATCCCACTGTGACGATTTGGGGGGCGTGTCATGAATAGTTAGTAAAGGGTTAAAGCATAGTACCTGGTGGGCATCTGACCTGAGGACCAATCAGGGAAGAGAATTTGAAACTCCTAGGAGGGAACTTTTCCCTCTGTTTGGGGGGGTCTTTGTCTTTAGCCGTCTGGAGTTACAAGGGTCCAGATGTTTTAATCAAGTCTACAAGTTTCCACCTTTCTGAACTAATTTCTTCTAGTCAAGATAGTGAGTATTAGAAAGATACGTTGTGTCCTCACCTAATAATCCTATGCTTGCAATTCTGTGTGTTTGTTATTGATTATTCTTATTCTGCTGTTTTGTGTGTACTGAGAAAGGGAGAGGATTCTCTCCAAAACTTAGCAAGGTTATACCCTATGAGTGTCCAGCTTGGGCTCATAGAGATTCTGTATTTTCTTGTTTTCCTTTTAATAAATTCTTTCTATAAAGACTTGATTAAATCCCTTCTACTGTGGATAGGGGGAGGGGCGAAGACACTCTCTCGGTGGTGAGACAGGCTTATCTCCGGGCAGAGAAGGGAGGGGGGAGATAGTTCCTCCTGGGTTTGATTCAAACAGTTGAATCAGGTATCTCTTTCCAGTGGCTAGGAGAGAGAGAGGGGGGGAGGTTTCCCTCCGATGAGTGGATCTGTATTTCCCCAGGGAACGTCTCTGGAAAGGGGAGTGGGAGGGGGAATATAGGGGTGTCTCGGCCCACGTAATCGACCGAGTGGTAGCAGCCTGAAGGAGACCTACCCTAGGATTTTGGGGTGGGGGGGAAGACATGCGGGTCCTCACTTTGAAACCGCCCAGTTTCAAGTGAGGGTAGACTCCTGACAGTGGCAATCTTGCAACAAAAAAACTTCTTAAGTGACATCACTAACACTTAAGAGAATGAAAACCTCGACTCAGGAATTGTTTGTTAGATAAATGCTTATTTTTATTTGCAAGTATTAATAACCATGAAAGACACACAGTCATTTGGTATCACAAACTGTCAAAAGTCTAATACAGATACTGTCTTTGTTGCAAAGCTCTAAATACTGTCATTTTGCAGTGCTTTTACTACTAAAGGAAACATTCAAAAAAGTAGCCATCCAGCCTCCTTAAAATTCTGGTCCAAGCTTGTTAAATTTTTATTTGTGTGGCAATACCGCCTCCCCCCCCTCTTCCCCCCGGCTAAGTTTTTTTCATTTCTGGACTTCAACATTAAGGCAAGTTTTGCTCTCATTGTTACAATGTAACTGCACTCAAACTGGATTACCTGAATTAATTTCATTCAGATTCCGTTCTATTCATTTGCAAAGATGAAGCAGTGAACCTACTACTGAAGGAGAGGCAAGGTTGTTCCAGCTCTTGAAACTGACTTCCAAGCATTCAATTTCATTGCTGGGAACCATCTGCTTCTCCTAGCTACAAGACTGCCTACTGTTTTAGTCAACAAAGCAAACCAATGCAATACAAACAAACCCAACTGAGTAATACATACAACTGCTGTTCTGCGAATCCTGGGGATTCTGGTACAAATTATTTTTCAACAGCATCAAATAGCAATAGTTATTTCCCTACTTGCTTTATTTTAAATAGCACTTTTTTTACGTTAACCCCTTTCATAAATATGCTTTTTTCAAGTATGCTCAACCCTTAAAAGCAGTGATGTAATCACAGAGCATCGTAAAAATGTGCCCTTTTACCTTTTATGTTCTGCACACTAGGTTATGCTGTATTCTGCTAAAATCTTAAACTTCTATATCTTAGCTACATTCACTCCATTTGTTTCCCCCATATGCTTAGAATTTGTATCTGAAATGAGACCTAACCTTGTATTTCCCAATCCCAGTGAAAACTTTCCTGGCATCATCTTATTTCTAGTTGAAAATTCTCTTAAGTTCAAGAATCCGGTTTTGATCTCATGTGAAGTGCAGGAACAAATGGTTCGCAAAAATCAGCTAGAAGACAAAACCTTCCATATATTCATTGTTATGGCTCTAAAACGCCTTCATTGAGAATTCTAACTTTTTCAATGCAACATGTTTTCTTTTTAAAAAGTTACCACTAACTATGCATTGCAGGAAGGCTCATTAAAACAAAGAAGTATTCATTTGTGTGTAGAAAGGTAAAATATACCTTTGGGAAAAAACAGATTTAAGCAAATCCATTTTTTATAGTAAAACTTACTTTTAAGAATTGAATTTACCTTCAGCTTTGAGACTAATGCACTCATTTTTTTGTCTAAAATTTGTGTGTGTGTGTGTGTGTGTATATATATATAAAGCCACGTGGTTAACAAAGATTATACTTGACCATAGTCTCAGGTAAACTCTTTGTTTTTAAATCGCAAAGCCAAGACAGCTGCTTATTAACTCTAACATTGTTGTATGGTAACTTTAATTTAGCACTTGGTTCTTATGTGTACAGTAGACAAATAAAGCATTATGCATCAAAAGTCCAATAATATCATATCAATAATATCAATAAAAATCATAAAGCAGCTCAGATACATTTAACCCAGATTTTAACAACAACAAAAGCTTGAAAATCAACTTCAAAAAGCTTGTTTTTACTCCTGTAAAAATATGAACAACCTGAAAGTGATCAACTAATGAATGGAACTGTATCAGTGGTTACTACACACACACACACACACACCACTCCCTCTGGGATATTACTGAGCCATCTATATGTCACCACCCATGTACTTCCTTCCCAATGTTCCTCCTTCATAATAATCCATTGGTCTTTCATACCGTTTTTGTGATCTGTTAGTATTGTCTAAAGTGTTTCATCTGGTTTGTCTGGGTCTTCTATATAATTGTTTGATGTTAAAACTTCCAGTGAAATGTCTATTCCTTCTTTTATAATGTCAGGATAAGGGTATGGCTACACTTGCAAGTTGCAGCGCTGGTAGAGGCTTTCCAGCGCTGCAATTAGTAAGTGTCCACACCTGCAGGGCACATCCAGCGCTGCAACTCCCTGGCTGCAGCGCTGGCCGTACACCTGGCTCTGCATGGGGGCGCTGGTTCTGCAGCGCTGGTCGTAAAGTGTGGCCAGCTGTGGGGTGGAGTGTAGTGTGACAGGGAGCGGGAGGGAGAGAGAGAGAGAGAGAGGATTTTTGGAGCCAACACTGTGTATCGGCTCCCTGACTTGCAGAAACTTTTCCCAACCCCTTACTCTGTAACTGCAAAAGCCTGCAGACCAGATAAGCAGCTGCTGACTCCCTTTCTCACTGCTGGTCAAGCAAAAAGCAAACACTCAACCCCTGTGAATCACGCAGGGAGGGGTGTAGCTGTGAGTGTGGCCACACACCAGTGCTGTCCCTGCACAGCTGGATGACCAGCGCTGTAACTCCCAGCGCTGCAACTCTCAAGTGTAGCCATAAGTCTGGGGTTTAAGAGTCTACATCCATTGGTTGGAAAACAGCTATGTGAGGAACAAAGTAGTAACGACGGGATTTCCATATTCTCCTATAGCAAATAACTCCAACCCAAACACTTACAACGATCAGAAAGAGAGCCCCACCCACAGCACTAGCAATGCTGGGAGACAAGGTTGATGTTGGAAAATGCATTAGTTCTGGTTCTGTTGCTGAAGCTCTGATGCCATCAGTTGAAGAATGCCATGGAACCGTGGGTGGTTGTGTAATAGTAGGAGGATCTAATGGAAAGAGGACTGGGGTAGACAAGACACAGAAAAGGCCAAGAATGTCAATGCACGCTAAATCAGTAGAGGGTTTATAAGAAGCCAAGTTGATGAACATGTAAATATGTTGCTCTCTACCAACGGACAATAGTTTTTCATTCTTAAATTTCTATGAAGTTTGAGCAATTATAAAGTACTTTTGCAATACAGATAAGTTTCTCAACTAATTCTGAGTTGGCTTCTGTGTATTCATTTTGGGCTATACGATAAGCAGAGTAGGGAACTGCTTTTGTAGCACAAAAGCAATCATTGTCAAATTTTAAAAATAACCATTAATTCTCCTGAAAGAATGGAGAAGTTCCTTTCAGTTTATGTAGATTTTATAGTTGACTACTTCCAACCAGTTTTATCTCATCCATGGAGGATATTATCTACCACAAAAAACCAAAACCAAAATAAAACCAACCACTAACCAATTCCTCAGCCAAAGATAAGAATAATACTGGCGAAGGACAAACAGTATCTTCACTTTTTACTTAAAGTTTTATTAAATTTTGAAATTGTTCAGTTCACTGAAGCGAACTCGTAAAGAATGAAAAACTATACATTGTGTGCTAAGTTATCAGAAAGTAAGTTATTGATTTCAATTATTCTCCCCAAAACGCTGACTGTGTTAATAGAAACTCAACAGCCTAAGTGGGGAACGGTGAAGGAACTCAAAGTTAAATTATGTTGTGCAGTTCTTTGGTTATGAATTTTCTTTTAAGAGAACGATGTCAGCAGTGTAACAATGCAACTTTACCTTTTAAACCACTGTTTGAGCAAAATATTCTACAGAAAGCAGTTGAAATCACTAAAAATAGTTTTCTGCAGTACATAATAACTAGTACATTTCCAGAATCTTGATTGGTTTAAATTGTTTTTAAGCCATTAAAAAAAATTCAAAGTTCCCTGTCTCCTTCTTAATGGCACACATTCTGAGTTTTAGCTTGCTCTCAGGGTATGCACTGAAGCATCACTTAAAATCTGCTGCTGGGGTTGTACAACGAGACCTTTTTTCTTTTGATTCACAGGAGAGTTCTTATTTCCAATGCTACAGGCTATCACCTTCACCTTTGAATGAGGTAAGATGCCTCCTTAGCACATTTCATAAAGGTAACGCAGTCCTGTTTTACAGAAAGGGAAACTGAGGCAGAAACATGTTCTGTCCCTTGTCCAAGGTCACCAAGTGAGTCCACAGATAGGACAAGAGCTCAGGTCTCCTGAGGCATGATTGTGTCCTATCCACCAGGCCGCACAGTTCCCCATATACATTCTGAATAATAATAATAATAATAATAATAATAATAATAATGCCATATGTCCATGTTGTAATCAATTAAAACAACACCTTCTTGAGTGGAAACAGTATGAATGATATCTTTAAAGAAACAGACTATACCATTACCTGTGTCTTCAGACTCATCATCACCACCAACCACCAATGATGGAGAATCTTGAAATGGAAGAAAAAAAAGTCACTTGTGCTACTACTACTGGTGTTTCAGTATTTCATTTTCTTGATACCACTACAAGAAACAGTAGATCAAATGCAGTCATTTTTTAAAACCACTATGGAGCAGTCTTTCAAGAGGCAGCCTTCATATGTGAAATGTTACACCTTCCCCCACCCTCCATAATTACATTTCTGGGCACGTGAGAGGAGTTTCACATTTGTCCAACAGAGGATCTGTCACTTCTGGAGAATGGAGACTGATGGACAAATACCACAGGTGTGTGCATGCCAAAATGGAGGAGGGCTGCAGCCCTACTGAAAACTAGGCCCTATGTGTCTCAGAAACGCTTAACTGCTGAGCCTTCCTGTGACTCTTTTGCTGTTTTCTGCAGAATCTAAGATTTCATCCAAGAGAATAATAAAGGAAGCTCTCCTCTTTTCCACTGCTGTCAACATTCCCATGCAGAAGAGCTAACCAAATAGGAAAAGCAGCAGAAGTGTGAATTGTTTCCCCCAATCTTGTGTTAAAGGTGCTCAGCAAAGAAACCAAAATAACCAACAAACACTCCTTCCCCCAAGACTCGTGATTTTTTTTGCTTCTTTACGATGGCTAAAGAGTGCCGGCAAGTATTTTTCCCCAAGAAGGATCCTGCCTGGTTATTTCAAATCTTAGATTAGCAGGCCCGGATGCTCAAAAGTATTTTAGGGACTAACACATGGGCACCGGGTGCCTAAATATTTTTGAGGCCCGGGACCTCAGCTCCTGTCTAAGCTGAAACACTCTGAAGCCCTGACCTTGTAAAGACTTACCAGTGTGCATAACGTTACACACTATGAGTAGTCCCATTGACTCCACATTGCTATAGGATCATGAATGGTGCATTACATTAAGGAACTGGGATTGTTTAGTCTGCAGAAGAGAAGAATGAGGGGGGATTTGATAGCTGCTTTCAACTACCTGAAAGGGGGTTCCAAAGAGGATGGATCTAGACTGTTCTCAGTGGTAGAAGATGACAGAACAAGGAGTAATGGTCTCAAGTTGCAGAGGGGGAGGTTTAGGTTGGACATTAGGAAAAACTTTCACTAGTAGGGTGGTGAAGAACTGGAATGGGTTACCTAGGGAGGTGGTGGAATCTCCTTCCTTAGAGGTTTTTAAGGTCAGGCTTGACAAAGCCCTGGCTGGGATGATTTAGTTGGATTTGGTCCTGCTTTGAGCAGGGGGTTGGACTAGATGACCTCCTGAGGTCCCTTCCAACCCTGAGATCCTATGATTCTATGTGAGTGCTCTGGATATGTCATGAGACAAACATTTAAACAGTGCAAAGTTCAGCAGGCCTGAATGGAGAGGTTTAGATTTAAGTTTTGTTTCTGAGGCAGTTACTGAAACAGCAAAGATTTGTAGAGCTGTAATATCGTTTCTTTTTCACTCCCAGCCAGGACCAGCTGGGCATTTATTAGTGATGCTTTGTGGCGTCTTCTTCGAGATCACATGGCATCAGAAAAAGGTGCCAGAAAGCCCCAACCTTTCCCCTTCAATTCACAGCTCTGCAGATACCAAATCCTACGTCCTCTGAGTTTTTAATGTATGCTCCTCGAATCTCCATTTAATGCAGGCAGCTGGCTCGAAATACCCCAGAACAATGAGTTTACTCCTAAGCATCCTGAAAGCCCCCTGCACCAAAACCGAAGCAAAGTAAAAAGAACATGGAACCGTGGGTGGTTGTGTAGTAGTTTTCATTAGCTACAATGCCACCAGCATAGTACCTACTGAGATAAGAATGGATTCAGACCTTACCATATAGATTTGCTCTCAAGAACATAAAAAGAATAAAATGAATGTATAGTTCATGTTCTGAATACTGCTACCACCCGTTAATTGAAACATTTGCACCTATTGGTAAAAGTAAGTAATTCCATTTTGTTTACCCCCATCATCATGGTAATATAATAACATTGGGTCTCAGCTCTACTACTGATGCTACTACGTATGATCTTCATTAGGCCATGGTACTCTTTCAATATGCTGCTATACTCAAAGGAACGTGTACTATGATAACATGGCACTTCTGTCTGCTCCTGAGATTCTTTACCATCGGAAACCCTGGAATAAGTGTTTTCCTGATTTAAATACTAACAAAAAGTCTGCCACCAGCAATACCCCACCCACAAGAGAGTACCACACAGACGGGAAGGGGCAGGTGGAGCAAGGTGCGCTGACCATTTCTGCCCCTTGTAATTAGCTTTATGCTTGCTCCATAGGAGTGTGTGAGCTGTGAGAGGCGACACTGTTATTCTGAACAGCTCAGCTGAGGATAAAGGAATAAAACCAGACTCCCTCAGGAAAGTGTTTTAAGTTTGGGTTTTAGAACATTTCTTCCCTCCGCCCCCAACTCTGAGTTTTAGATAATCTGTTATAGAACATGGCTAAAAAACGCATTCAACTAGACACCTAATCCAATTTCTGACACAGGATTTTAAACTAAGCATGCTTAGGAAGTGAAGGGAGAAACAACAACTCACCTAAAATGTAGATCGTCTGTTGATCACTTCTTTGTCCAAGGGAATTGGTCACCTTACAGACGTAAGTCCCAGCATAATTGTAAGTCAACGGACTGTTGAAATGCAGAGTATTATTTGAAGACATTAAACCTTCAGGCCATTGCCCATCCAACCTGAATTAGACAATAAATAGATAAATAAATGCAAAATGTATTATCTGACCTGGCTGGTGGCTCCTCTTCCCCTGTATGGCATCTGGGGTCATGTTAGACCCATCCCCACATTTCTCCCCCAGCTGTCGGAAGCTCTGCCAACTCCCTCCTCTCCCTCCCCGTCTCATCCCCCATACTTCCTATAGCCATCGCTCTTCAGCTGCAGAGAGAGGAATCGCTGCACAGGGAGTTGCTCCCCGTGCATCCAGATCCCCTTATACCCAGAATCCTCCTGACTAGCCCCACTCCCCCTGCACCTCCCCCACAACCCACCCTACCAAGCCCCAACCAGCTGCACCTGGACCCTCCTGCAGAGTTCCATTAACACTGCACCCAGAACTGTCCAACAAGTCCCCAGATCTCCCCCCACCGCACCCAGATCTCACACTAAGCCTCCCGCACCCAGATTGCCCCACACCGAACCCTCCCAACCCACACCTGGATTCCCCCACACTAAGCTCCACCCCTGGATCTTGCCTGCCCTATTGCATATGGCACATAGGGTAGGGCCCTGGGGTGTTTCTGGGGCACACTATGTCACAGTTGGGTGCAGCCTCACCACTCAGTCTGTGTCCCGGGGGGAGGGGAGGCACGGTGGAGCTGCACAGTGATGTTCCATCTCTGTGCAGCCAGTGTCCCGAGCTCCCCACACCATGCTGGAGCCTCCACATTTATTTGACAATTATTTAAAATATTGTATGTAGAATTTTTTGGCGCAGAATGCCCTCATGAGGAGTCTTTTGTGCTCTTCTGCAGGTTTGTAGGCTGTAAATAAATCATCTTCCATCTTTTGAAGTAAGGCTTGAAGGACACATTTTCCAAACACATTTACAAGAATGAGCAATCTTAAAAACAGACCAACTTTATCACCAGTTTAGCTCCAAATCCTGTCAACAGAATTAAATTCAGAGCCTCTGTGGGGATGGTGTTGCTACCACAGGGTGAGTCACCATCGAAGAAGAGGATGGAGGGTAAGCAAGCTCAGAGAAATGAGTTGGTACCAGTGCGGAGCGCAGGGGCGGCTCTAGGAGGCTGGCAGAGTGCCCCCCGTGGCTTGCCGCACTTGGCGTGCTGGTGCCTGGAGCCACCCCTGGCGGAGCGCCTCTCAGTACCTTTCAATAATGGTGATTCGGGCTCTTTGAGGATTCGGACGTCTTTGTAAGATAGGAGCCTGGACGGTACTAGGACGTGTGAATGTGTTTTCTCAGGAGTAAGCATATGGGGTGGTGCCGGATGCAGCACCAGAATAGGTATGGTACACTTTTCACTTCTGGCTATGGAAGACTGTACCAATAAGGACTTTGCCTTCGAATCTCAAAATGAAGGCTGAGTCGGATGCCAGTGTCAGAATCTCTCTAGATGACTTCTAGGTATGCTCCTGTGGTCACAGTACTGCAGGAAAGGGAGCCTCAGAAATATCTGTGTTTGGACATGAGGTCCAAGACCCAGATCAAGGAAGTGACTTTCCCTTTTTCGTCTGATTCTGGAGAATAGGGTCTTTCCTTGGGAAGTCTAGTGTCTTTGGTTACTGCCGAAGCAGAGCTGGTCCAAAGAACCAATATATTTGGGTCTGACTCACCACCTGAGTCTCAAAAAGTACTACATAAATAGGAATGTATGTTTTTCCTACCTCAATTTTTTAGATCTGTTTTTAAATCTTAAGTAGACTTTACATTTAGAGGGAATGTGGATTTCTCCCAAGCAGCAGAGAGGCAGGCTGAATCTCCATCACTCCAAGGGAAGGACTTATGGCACATATGGGAAGGTTTGAAGTCCAGGGTCTAGAACCTAACCCACACTTGGGGCTGCGGATGAGGGTCGGGAGTTGAAGGCGGAGGTGAGGGAGAGAACAGGGACCCACAGGAGAGAAGGGGTGAACCCTCTCAAAGCGTGAACTTGTGCTAACAGAAAAAATAAATCTAAAAAGAAACTAAAATGAGAAAGGCATAAGAAAGCAAAGGGTAGCCAGCTGCATAGTTCAACTGCTGGGCACGGACTGCTCTGTTGCAAGACACTGGCAGTTTATTGGGGTATAAAGGTGAAGAGGGCATAGGTGCGGACACCACTGACAAACATTGCTGATCAAGAGTGCACAAGCAGGCAGCATATACTGACAGAGCACCCACAGGGACATTACTCAAAGGAGGGAGGGGGGGGGGGGAAAGAGAGAGAGAGAGAGAGAGAGAGAGAGAGAGAGAGAGAGAGAGAGTGTGTGTGTGTGTATTTCCATGAGTGAAGTGTCAACACAATCTGCCATGCAACACCACATGCTACAGCTACTTTTCATGAACAGTACCCTAAAAAATTCAACATGTACAGTGAATGAACATCCTCAGACTTTCTTCCACGTGAGCTTTTGCTGACTATAGGCCAATGACTGCTAGACAACTATGGAAACGTTTTATTTCTGCAGCTTAATAGCTATCCTGTTTGACAATCTCAAAGTTTTCCCATCATAGGAGTCAAGTGGCTAAACAAGCACAAATCTGTACTTATGTTACTTTTCATTGTACATGCATGGACTTTTATTGTCATTTCATTGCGTGAACACAACACACTGCTGCAATACACACTCATTTGTCATCTCCCCAGCCAAACAAGGATTCATTAACCTCGTTGTGTACAGATTTGTCCATCTACTTCCAGGTTATTAAGATCGCTCAGCATGTCTTATTACTATTACTGAGAATATAACCTAGCCCCTTTATCTTAAAATTCAGTGGACAAAACGCAAAAATACATGTATTCTGCACCAGTTCAATTCTGTATTTCTTCAAAAGCATTATTTAGCATTTAAACTAGATTTGAAATCAACTTCAACTGAAAGGTTTTCTGGGACAAAGTGGTACAGATGAGATTCTACCTTTGCTTTCCCCAAATGCCACTACTTTGTTCATTTTTTCAGAAGCAAGTACAAGTAAATACCCCACACATGACCCAGCTCTCCAGCCTTGTATAACAGTGGTCTGACCCTCTGCATTGTAGCTCAGTATCCTGTCAATAAATTACAACCTCAACTTTTTAAAGTCGGCATTCTTATCATGATTAAGTTTCTGCCAAGGAGTTTATTACAAGAAATTTGTATACAAGTTCATCTCCAATTTCTTGAAATTAAAGTTCTCTGCTTTTACAAACCATATTAGACTTGTCTATACTACATGAGGAATGATACTAATCTGGGAATTGGTTTAAGTGTTATGAAAGCCCTTTTAGTGAGAAGGTTAGCATATCTTGTAAAACTAGATTAGTTATTTGCCCTTATTACTTTTAACCTGCATCCTAACATGTTGGAGAGGAGAGGAGGGGATTTTTTTTTTAATCCAACTGGTTTAAATGTGATCCAATTGAGACTACTACATTTGTTTCTTATTTTTAATGTAATACTTGGATAGCATATTTTGTTCTGCGTTTAGGCGGTTCCATTCAAGAAACTTTGGTTGTATGTTTATTATTATTAACCCTGCATTTCAAATACAATTTTAAAAAGCTTTGTCTACACCACACAGCTTTTAGCAACATTCCTGTGCCGCTATAGCCATGCTGCTAAAAGTCGTGCAATGAGCGACTCCTGCCGACAAATCACTGTTCACACTGGCACAGGGGTCGGCAACCTTTCAGAAGTGGTGTGCTGAGTCTTCATTTATTCACTCTAATTTAAGGTTTCGTGTGCCAATAATGCATTTTAACATTTTAGAAGGTCTCTCTCTATAAGTCTATAGACTATTGTTGTATGTAAAGTAAACAAGATTTTTAAAATTTTTAAGAAACTTCATTTAAAATTAAATTAAAATGCAGATCTTATCAGTTTAGTGCAGTGGTTCTTAACCAGGGGTGCATGCACCCCCTGGGGCAGGGCTGGGGCAAGGATATTTTGTGCCCTGGGCAAAACTTCCACCTTGCTGCCCCCCATCCCACGCACATCGGTTCATTGATGGGCAAATTCCAAGGAGCCTTTATAGACCCCAGGGGCCAGCCGTGCCCAGGGGCTGCTCCCCAGACCAGGTTAATTAATTTTTTAATTAATTAATGGAGATATCCTATCTCCTAGAACTGGAAGGGACTTTGAAAGGTCATCAAGTCCAGCCCCCTGCCTTCACTAGCAGGACCAAGTACTGATTTTGCCCCAAATCCCTAAGTGGCCCCCTCAAGGGCTGAACTCACAACCCTGGGTTTAGCAGGCCAATGCTCAAACCACTGAGCGATCCCTCCCCCGGAACTCCCCCGGCGGGTGCACAGTCCCCCCGCAAGCCCTCCTCACCCTGGTGGCCCCTGCCCAGAGTCCACTCACTGGCTTTGCGGGGCTTGGGCCGCTGCAGCAGTTTGGCAGGGAGGAGCTGCCTTCTGGAGGGACCAGAGAGCCAGAGTGTCCTGTTTGCGGCAGCAGCAAGCTCCAGCCATGGGGGAGCCAGCGCGGTGCAGGGGGGCAGCAGCCCTGCAAAGGTGGTGGCGCCACTAGTGGGGAGCACCTGCGCTCTCCCACCCCTCCTGCCCATGCTGCTGAGGCAGTGGGGGGGGGGGGGAAAGAGCTGAAAGGGGGGGGAGCTGCGGCTCACAGTTCTAGGAGCCGCAGAACCCGAGCGTGGTGAGGGAGGAGCCGGGAGGCCTGCCTGCCTGGGCTGCGGCCTGGTGACCCCTGGGGGGCTCCTGCAGCAGATGCATGCGGGCGGCTGTCCCCATGCGCCCCCCGGCTCCCTCCCGCCACACTTGGGCTCTGCAGCTCCCGGAACTGTGAGCCGCCGCCCCTCCCACAGCAGGCTCAGGGCCCTGCGCCCTGGTGGCTCACGCTCCCGGGAGCCGCAGAGCCCGAGCACGGTAAGGGGGCACGCTTGCGGCCGGTCTGGAGTCCCAGCCGCCGGCCCCACTCAGCCTCTGCCGACCCCCGCACTGGCGCTTTTCATCGGTAAAACTTCCGCTGTTCGGGGTGGGGAGGGTGTTTTTAACACTGCTAAACGACAAAAGTTTTAGTCTTTTTTCTTCTAACTGATCCAGGAAGCAACTTTTCAGACAGACCGATCAAGTGAAGTTGAAGTAAAAGGGAAGTTACCTTTTAGGGCCATATATTTGCTCCGGAAGTGGCTCCCTCCAGGGGAACGTACTTAACATGCAAGACTACAGATGGCAGGCAGCAGGACTCTCAGTAAAGGAATCCAATTCATATTGGAGTCATGAAATACTGCTTTTATCACACAACAGGAAGCCATACAGAGATACCAGATCTCAGCACGGGTTGACTTAAGTTTTGAGTCATGAGGGGAGCCATCTCATGCAGCTTATTTGGAAGTAGATACAGTGCCTTACTCTTCACTAGAGCATGGTAAACTTGATGATTGAAATGATACTTCAAGTGTTTTCCATCCCAATTTTCAATGTAATATCAGTGTTATATAATTTTATTCAAAAAATATCCCGTTCTTTTTGCATCTTTGCTTTATGCACGTCCTCAACTCACACAGAGGAGGAAGGCTGGACAACAGGTGCTTACAATGTCTTACAGTAAGCCCAAGTGTCATAAACAGTTAGTTAAGGGTTAAGGTTTTGTTTTCGACCTGTAAAGGGTTAACAAGCAGTACCTGCGGACACCTGACCAGAGGACCAATCAGGGACAAGATAATTTCAAATCCCTGTGGAGGGAAGTTTTTTTTTCTGTTCTTTGTGTTTTTAGAGAGTCTCTCTTGGGAATTAAGGGAGTCCAGACATCTTAATCAAGTCCTCCCAGGTTTCTGCAATAAATTCTTCTATTCAAGCTAGTGAGTATTAGCAAGGAACTAGTATTCTTATACTTTTATTTCTGTATTTGCAATTCTGTGTTTTGCTATATAATTTCTTTAATTCTGTACTGTTATTGCTTTTACTGAGAAAGAAGGGGGCGGAATTCTCTCCAGAGATTGATAAATTTAGACCCTGTGTATTGTTCCATCTTGGTTACAGAGACAGTGACTTTCTTTTTATTCTTTAATAAATCTTTTCTATAAAGGACTTGGTTGATCTTTCCTTGGGTGGATTCTCAGGGAAAGGGGAGGAGGGAAGCATCCCTCTGTAGTGGATCCCGGTATCTCTCCTAGGAAAAGGGAGGGGGGAGGAAGCAGGGGGGAATGGTTTATTTCTCCTGGGTGTAAGAACTCCATGGATTTGGGGCTCTTGGGATCCCCAAGGATTTTGGGGAAGGACTGTGTCCCAATACACGTACCTTATTGGGTGGTGGCAGCTTTTACCAGATCTAAACTAGGATTTTAGTTTAGGGGAGCCAAGGCAGGTCCCCATTTTGGAACCCAACAGCTCTAAGTGGAAAGCAGTCATTTCGAATACATAGAATGTGCATTAGTCATGTACTGAAACCAGACAAGCTAGTAGCAGTCAAAGGGCCTTGTTTCCACTATGTCATAAGCCAGTAGCACCCTTCAAAACTCTCCTTTATTAAAATATTGATTGTGTATTTAAATGGAAAATTCATCTTTTGTTTTCATGAACACTCACCTGGTCCATGTAAATTCCGTGGGCGGTGGATTTGCGTCAGCATTACACTGGAGCTGAACATGCTCTCTTCCAATGAACCAGTTTCCATCATACCCAGTTACTGAAACTTCAGGCGCATCTATAAAATATGATTCATTTCACATTCCAATATTCAAAGTACATTACTAAAAAGGAGACACGCATTGCTTAGAATGATGTGTCTACATGTTGTATTTAACTAACAGTATGGCAGTGCTTAATCTCCAACGAGCAATGGTAGTCCTACCTGGAAATCTTAGAAATAACACGTATACATGGGTAGTTGCCATCGGAGGCTTAACATGAAGCAAATCAGTGGGCCCCATACGTTTTTAGTTTGTTAACTGAAACAAGCGGAGATAATTATATAGTTTTTACGTCAACAATGCCAATTTTTAGCATGATGCAGTGCTAACTTCAATAGTTCAAATATGCCAGATTCTGTGAATTCAAAAAAATTCATATTACACGGTGGTAAATGATGAATTGCACATATGACATGAGTAACTTCTGGCTAATGATTTATACTGTAGTAGGTATCTGCACTGTGCCTATGTTAATAATACTAGTCAAACCAGCAAGGAACTTTAGCGTATTCTGTGTTTAATTTTGATTTATTTCTTTTCAAAGGACTCAACAACTAGTAACTGGTGGTAAATATTTAATTTTTTGATAGAGCAGCTTACAGCAAGGGGCCTGATGTTCAGTAAATAGAGAAAGTATCTTTCAAATATTTGTACCACTCAGTTGCTTTTCTGAAGTAGTAATTAAGTTACTCTAGTATCAGAGAGGTAGCCGTGTTAGTCTGGTTCTGTAAAAGCAGCAAAGAATCCTGTGGCACCTACACTTCCTTTCCCCTTCTCCTGCACACCCATTACTGTGTTATGGTTTGTGTTTGAAAATGGATGCCTAAAGCTAACATTTTGAATCCTTAGGAACCCAATATGTTCTGGACTTTTGAAAATTCTGGTCATATATTTGATAGCCCAACTTCAGGCATCTATTTTGGGTTATGTGGACTAAAGTTTGTAACAGCACATCGAAATGACCAACATAGCATACAATGTAAGGTTTTAAGAAATTCAACTTCTTTATGGCAAGTTACAAGTTACTCTTCAATGGGGAGAATTTATTTTGGAGGCAACTCTTGTCAAAGTCAGCAGGCCATCAGAGCACCGCATTATTAGTGGTTAATCGAGGGAGATATGCTAAGGCCGTGTCTTCAAACTGCAGTTTGGACTATGGGAGTGTGAAAAGGACTCAGCGCCTGGTGTGCAATGATATTCACACTCCCACAATCCAAACTGCAAGGCACTGTAAACAAGCCCGACATTGGTTAGGGCTTTAATCTGTGACCATCAAGACAGAGTTTTTCAAGTAGCCAGAAGTTCACCAGCAAAGGGCTAGAAAGAGGTCTTTTATTGTTGTATTTGTTAATGAACTGAAATTGTAGTACATGTGCCACACTTTTTCCTTGTGATATGCTAACAGTAGTAAAGATGCAGAATCCAAAACAATCTGGTCATACACAGAAACTTATTTGCTGCAATAAAGACACAAACATTGCTAACCGATGAAAGCTCTGCAAATTTCTACAGCTGAGATACAAGGTGCAGTTATGAAATTATAAAGATTATTATTAGGGTCAAATAAGGAGGGGGGCATGGTAATTTATCATCTCCTGTCACTTGTTTCTTTTAGGGGCATCAAGTTTAACAAACCAAAACACATACACATCTATACACACACAGACACACAAAGAAAATAAACTTCCAAATGGAGGGATTCTCAAATTATCCACGCTCTCTCTAACACTCTCAGTAGTGTAGTGAGTGATCTGGTTAAGCACAGTTACCCCATAACATTTTTCATCACTGAAGTTCTTTGGGAATATCATGACTTGTATTATTCCAAGCGTGAAAGAAATGGCAACCACCGTTTCAAGTATTTTTAAATACCTCAATTCTTGTCAACAGGGCCGCCCAGAGGATTCAGGGGGCCTGGGGCAGGGCCAGGTCTTCGGTGGCAATTCAGCGGTGGGTCCCTCTCGGAGGGAAGGACGCACCACCGAATTGCCACCGAAGAATGAAGCGGTGGTGGTAGAGCAGCCTAAGTGCTGCCGATCGCGGCTCTCCCCACCCCTGCCGCTTGTACTCACCGGGCGGCGCTCCAAGGCTTTGGCAGCACTTCAGCGGCGGGTCCTTCACTTGCTCCGAGTCTTCCGCTGCACTGAAGGACCTGCGGCCGAAGACCTGGCGCGAGTGAAGGGCCTGCCACCGAAGTGCCACCAAAAACCCGGAGTGGCTCTTGGGGCCCCTGCAGGGCCCAGGGCAAATTGCCCCACTTACCCCTCCCTCTGGGCGGCCCTGCTTGTTGAATGGGAAAACAGATTTTGCTTATAACAAGTCCCTGTAAAGCTTCCGAGGAGGAACTGAAATTTCAGCTTCAACATCTGAGTACTAGTCAAATTTGTTAAAAAATAAGGGTCCATGAAGAAACATAGGAGGAATCTGAATGGGTAATGAAACCAAGTTAATTAAAAGGTAAGTGGCAATGTGTCTCAGCAAGTAGGGAAACTGACTGGGTCTCGGGAGCCCTGGGTTCTAGTCCCAGCTCAGCCAGTGGCCTGCTGCAAATCCTTGGTCAACCCACTTCACCTCTTCCTAGCTCTGTTTCTCCAATCTGTGTGAGGGGCAATGATACTGACCTTCTTTGTACACTGCTTGCAGATCTACTGATGGAACATACTCCAAGGCCTAGTTGTCATATGACAGACCAGCAGCTATAAAAGCAATAGTTAACTTGTTGTATACTTACATAGTATGTCCAATGTGTAAGGATATCTCAGCTCCTTTTCCAAAGCCGGATGCCTCACAACACAAGTTATGAGTCTTCCTCTGGAAAATTTGGTGGGTATGAGTTTGTACTGACTGGCAACTGTCATGGTTTCATTTGGAAATAAAGTAGAACTGGATTCCACTTCTCCAAGACCACCTTCCCAATCAATATCTGCAGCAGGTTTTCCAGTGGCTGCTGTACAAATGGCTGCTACTGTCTGATTTTCACCATCTATTAAAGAGTTTGGTCCCTTTGTTAGGCTCACAATGGGTTCAAGTATTGAAATAAAAAAAAAGTACGTTTTCAGTCAAGACAGAAAAGTTTAATCAACTAGCCTACAGCTACTAACTCATTTTCAAGGCAGATTTGTTAACCGGCAGGTAAAGTTGATGACACAATGGGTACTTAAAAGTAATCTGGACAACTGACAGCTCTGACATCCCTGTGCTGCACATTGCCAGGATGGACTGATTTGAAATCAAAGTGACAGAAGTCAGATTTTAATCAACAAGCAAGAAATCTTGTTTTAAATCATGTATTTTAATCTAGCTTTGTATCTGTACTTTATCCCCCTCCCCTCACAAGGTAAGGTTGATGCTCATTCATTGGTAACCATTAAAACATGTGAAGTGCAACTAAATATAGCCTTTAGGCTACATTTGGTGAGATTGGTTTAACTAACCAGGAACAGACACTATATTTTACACATTTACTTAAGCAATTCTGTAGTTCAACTTACATGTACTCAGGGTTTTTATAAATACCACAGAAATGTGTAGTTGTAAATAAGTGCATCATACATCTCCAGTGTGGTTAGAACCCAAATCTTTGTTGTTTACTTCAAGTGCTATCACCTAACTAGATACCAGGGTGGGTTTTTTTGTTTGTTTGTTTAGGTTTTGGAGTTTTGTGGTTAAAGAGAAAGTAGTACTAAAGATTCTTGCTCCACAAGCTATTAAACAAATCATTATGTCCTTCAGCCTACTTTCTTTGGTAGTTAACAGTGTGACTTGCAGCATTATGCTTTGGCCATAAAACATTCTTTTCACTTCTCTTCATTTTTCTCTTTTTTTTTTTTTTAAATATAGCTATCAAGATAATCAACATGCAAAAACTCAACATCAGGAAAGACCTGAGAGATGCCCAAGAATCAATGACGTCCAGGAGGTTGAACTCTTATACATTAAGGAAAGCCTCTGAGAAAAATCAAACTTTTAAGTGCAAGGAAATTTAGTCTACTTATGAATGTCAAGCCAGTTACAAATAAGAGATTGATTTCACTCACATGCTGCAAGGTACTAACAGGGAATATCCAACTGCCCAACATTTTGTGAACTCAGGTGTCCAGAGCATCTCTACTGCAGTTTATATTTAAAAGAAAATAATTCTTACAGTAGTTAGTATTTAAGTTAAAGTCAATTTTACATTTTATTTATAAATAAGGTTCAATTATGCATCCACCCATGGAATACAGTTAGTCATCCACCAATTCTTGACCAAACGTAGAATTCTTACTTAATGTACTGTTTAAATAATGCCACTTGTAGATTGAGAGGTTAGTGACTTTGTATAGTAACTCGAGTTCTTCAAGGTGCATCCCCCTACATGCACTCCACTTCAGGTTCATCTTTGACATTTTTGGTAACAGTGCATGTTCAGCACACGCAGGTGGCTCCAGACCACCTCATGTCCTGTCTCAAGAATACGGGAAGCCATACAGGCAAATAGCCCTCAGTTCCTTCGCTGTCACCAAAAGAGGAGGGAAAGGGCAAACAGTAGAGCAACTATCAAGACGTCTAAGAACGTCAGTTCCTGTAAAATTAAACCACCTTTCCTTTCTCAAGTAGTGTCCTGATGGGTGCTCCACTTCAAGCAACTGACAACCAGCATCCAGGAGGGAGCAGCTTTGGAGTCAGATTTAAGACTGCTGACAAAACAGCACTGGCAATAGCAGTATCTGACCTGCAAGCCTATACCAAGACATATTGTTTGGAAAAACTGAACTGGTGACCAAGTTGCAACTTTGCAAATTTCAGTGACTCGCACGCTTTTCAAACAACTCAGAATAGCCCCAGAAACGCATTTTGAAGTCTTTGGGTGGAAAGTGTATATTTTTCTGATCGAGCCACAAAAGAAACAGAGTTTCTAAATGGTCTGGCTCTGTCCAGATACAAAGCTAACACCCTTCTGACATTCAGAGTATGGAATGCAGATTCTGCCCTGGACAGGTCTGGATGGGAAATGGATGGGGGAGGGGGAACCACACATACAGAGGAAGGTATATGGCCTGGTTAGTGCAGAAATGGAAGAATGGTTTAGGTAGAAGTTTGAGATGAGGCTGTAATGAAACTTTTTCCTTAATACTGTAAAGGGGCTCCAATATTAATGCCCCTAACGATCGGGCCCAGGTGCAGAAGTGATGCCATTTTAATAGGTAAAGGGAATAGAAAACAACTATTGTAGCTAGAGGCACAAATGAAGGTTCCATGAAGCTGTTAAGGACCAAGTTCAAGCCTCGTACCAGAGTAGGTTGGCTTATTTGTGGGAAGGACCTGCATTGCTGGCATATGATGGTGTACCAATCCATGCAACAAACCTCAATGCCAACTCTGCCCACATATCTACACCAGCAACACCATCACAGGACCTAACCAGATCAGCCACACCATCACCGGTTCATTCACCTGAACATCCACCAATGTAATATATGCCATCATATGCCAGCAATGCCCCTCTGCTATGTACATCGGCCAAACTGGATAGTCCGTACGGAAAAGGATAAATGGACACAAATCAGACATTAGGAATGGCAATATACAAAAACCTGTAGGAGAGCACTTCAACCTCCCTGGACACACAATAGCAGATTTAAAAGTAGCCATCCTGCAGCAAAAAAACTTCAGGACCAGACTTCAAAAAGAAACGGCTGAGGTCCAGTTCATCTGCAAATTTGACACCATCAGCTCAGTATTAAACAAAGACTGAATGGCTTGCCAAGTACAAAAGCAGTTTCTCCTCCCTTGGTGTTCACACCTCAACTGCTAGAAGAGGGCCTCACCCTCCCTGATCGAACTAACCCAGTTATCTCTAGCCTGCTTCTTGCTTGCATATATATACCTGCCCCTGGAAATTTCCACTACATGCATCTGACGAAGTGGGTATTCACCCATGAAAGCTCATGCTCCAATACGTCTGTTAGTCTATAAGGTGCCTCAGGATTCTTTGCTGCTTTTACAGATCCAGACTAACACGGCTACCCCGCTGAGACATGGAATGTATTGTTCACTGAGATCAAATAAAGGCCATATATATCTTTTCTACAAGACAAAAGCATTCCTTTTATATTTATCACTTATTTTCTAAAATCCCTTACAGGTTTTACAGCTTTACGCTTTCTGATACATTGAACACTACTAAATTTGTGACATCTTTTTTCTTAACAGGACTAAACAGCTCAAGTCAAAACTCAATGATTTGGTAAAATCCAGATCAAGTGAGGCAACTAACATTTCAAGTAGACAAAACACTTTGGAGGCAGAGGTTTCCTCGAGAAAAGTATCAAAATTGAAGCTAGGATTAAATGCTTGAAATTTCTCCCATTCACGTGCAGTTTATTTTAAACATACAAGAATGTGAACATTTATTTTTAATTAACTGCACTATTTTAGCACATATTTGTCAAACATTTGAAATAGCAACAATTTCATCTCAGCCTATTGTCACCCAGCAAACAAGCTCTCTCCGTAAGCATTGCCCAGTATATTAATTCCATCACTCAATGTTTATTTTCTCCTTCTTGCACTTAAGGCCCAACCATATTACCTACTTTAAAAAAAAATGCACACACTATTCTCAGCTTTTGGATTATTTGACAGAGTGCCTGGATCTTCTGATTAAAAAAATGTAAGTCCTCCCCAAATCACTAAGAATGACTTTCAATCAAAAGGCTTGTAGTCTTCTCGTGGATGTGGCTATGATGACCAAAAAAAAGTCATAAACCAACTAATACCTACTCTGTGTTGTCTTCCAAGTCAGCCAAGAGGATTGTTAAAGTAAACTTGAGACAGAAGAATAAGTTGTATACTTCTGTAAGTCACAGCATTAAGAATCTCGATCACTTCCTTACAAAGCTGGAGCCCACTAACAATATTTGAAACATCTGTCAAACCCCACTACTGAACTTTCAGTACACAGCAGGAAGGTAAACACGGCCAATCATTATGTGGCAAGATACTGTGCTGTAGATTCAGACCCCAGCTTGCCACACACGATGTCTCCATGTAGCCAAGTCCTATGAAGTTTATTTAGCTTTTTGTGGGGGCTTTTGGGGATAAAAAAATTAAATATAAAATTAAAAAGCAAACATACCTAATACAGTTACGGTTGTTGATGACTGAGCATTTCCTAGTGGGAATGTAACTGCTTTGCATATATATTCTCCTGAATCAAAGAAGCTTATATTGTTTAGGGTGATAGTTGCATCAGTAAGTGAGTGGTTCTTAAGTGACACTCTTCCTTGGTAGTCTCCTTGAGCAGTAAACCCATATTTAGGATGATGAACAGCAATGGTCTGTTTACTTTTACCATGCATCTTCTCCCATGAGATTTGTGTTATTGTTCCATTTATTTCAATTATGCATTTCAGGGTGACATTCTTCCCCCAAACGGCTGTTACATGTGGATCAACAACTGGTTCAACCAAGGCACCTAAAACCAAAGAAATGTGTTAGTTGAGAGATGGGTCCAAACCACTAAGTTAAGAACCATATTCCAAGATAGTTGTCAACAGGGAAGGTGGGACCTTAAGCTGTTCAGGGTGTTGGGATCTGAAGTTTTATTAGGGCTCAGTGCACAGAGCAGACTCATGAAGCTAATTTTCTCCTACTGATTACTACCTTCCTACCACACATTCAATCTTTGAGAGCAAACTAACTATACAAAGGTACTTCTACTGTTTCTTCTGGCTATTTGGTTTAACTGTATCATGCCCTATTAGGGAGCCAGAGTAAGATTCCCTAAAGCACCAAAAAAACCAACACCACCCCCAAACAAAAAATCCCCCAAAACAAACCACATGTCCAATACTAAAGGATGAGTCACAGGAAGTTGAACTGTTTAATACAGTGGTCTCCAAAGTGGGGTGCGCAAGAGGATCCTTTGGGGTGCGCTGCAGGAGCGCCATACTGACAGCTAAAATGCTGTACTTTCCCCGACTGCACTGTGGTTTGGAGATTCTTAAGCTGCGATTCTCCACACTGAACTTTTCCTTTCATAATAAAATTGAACAGTTAGCGGTTATCTTTCAGCTCACCACCCTGTCAGAATTACATTGCGGAACACTTTTTTCTCCTTACCCTTTGTGTGCATGGAGAGTAGCAAGATCAAGGAAACGTGAAGCTGCCAGTTTGATGCTTCCAGCCAACCCATTGCTGCAGGAGAGGAGCGATTCTGATTTGCCTGTGTTCTTCTGGGTAGTCCCTGTGCTTCGCCTCTGTCAGATCCTCAGACAAGTCTGCCAGCAAGCCTGAGAAGAGAATGTGAAAGACAAGCCTGTTACAAACCAGTTCTGTCACCACACAGACCTCAGTTGATCACCTCATGGGGAGGACAACAGCAGGGCAGCAAGGATCCCAAGCTGGAGTGAATTCCTGAGACAGGAGCATGGCCTGACTGCCCACACAGGGATCTGTGTAAACTTGGAAGCTGCCCCCACCCTCAGTTCCTTCTTGATGGAAACGCTGACAGAGAGAACCTCCAAGTGTGTCTCCAAAGCCATAAACCAGGCGGCACGCCTGAAGTATCTGTAAGGGCAGTGGGCCAAGTTGGGTGCTTGAGGTCTTCTTGAATGGAACTTAATTGGGCACTAAGGAACCCTTGCACCTCCGCACACGCGTGGTCCCACTGCGATGCCTTCCCAGCTTCAGAGACGCTCCAGATCATTTGGCTTAACATGTCGTGAGTAATAACACTAAGGGAGGAGATTAAATGCAGTTCTCCAACCCCAGCCCTGACCCCAGTGATCTGTGCCCCGGAAATAAGCCCCGCCGCTTGTTCCAATTGTCCCAATCTGCTTTCATGTTGATGGGTCTTATAAACACTCCAAGCGGAGGCAACACTATTTGCCCCTTTCCATAATGTGTTAGTAAGATCCCTCCTTTTTCTAAACTTACGAATCCAAACGCGTTGTAACAATAATTGGATGGCTGCCCCAGGGCCGCCCAGAGGATTCCGGGGGCCCGCCACCAAAGTGCCCCGAAGACCCGCGGCGGGGGCCCCCCCGCCGCCGAATTACCGCCGAAGCGGGACCCGCCGCCGAAGTGCAGCCCGGTCTTCGGCGGTAATTCGGTGGCGGGGGGGGGGTCCCCGCCGCGGGCCTTCAGGTCACTTCGGCGGTGGGTCCCGGAACAGAAGGGGCCCCCTGCCGCCAAAGACCGGGCTGTGCTTCGGTGGCGGCGGGGGCGGGTCCCGCTTCCCCCCCCGCCCCGGCCCCAGCCCCAGCCTCTTACCTGAGCGCGTCTCCGGCGGGGCCAAAGCTCCATCCCGCTCAGAGCCGCGTGGTGAGGGGGCGGGGCTGGGAGCTCAGCCCGGAGCTCGCAGCCCCGCCCGGAGCTCACAGCCCCGCCCCCTCCCCACACCGCTCTGAGTGGGGCGGGGCTCAGGCCCCGTTGGAGCTCCCAGCCCCGCCCCCTGACCACACGGCTCTGAGCGGGGCGGGGCTCAGGGGCCCTGGCGGAGACTCGGCGCTTGATGCGCTGAGGGTCCAGGAGAGGGGCGGAGGCGGGAGCCTCCGCTCTTCTCTTGGGGGCCCCTGCGGAGCCCAGGGCAAATTGCCCCCTTTGCCCCCCCCTCTGGGCGGCCCTGGGCTGCCCCCCGGGAACAATTAGGATAAATGGCGGCAATTTGAAAATGAGTTAAAGGCAATATAAACCTAATAGTCCCTAATGTAGTATTAAGTATAGTCCATTTAAATCCCCCGGGGTCAGTAGTGTCTAAGGTTTCGTACCACAACTGCTGGGGGTGGATGTGGACACCCTGCTTGGATATGGTCTCGTTAATAGTATGTGTGGGGGTAAACTGGATAAAAGTACATGTAATATTTTCAGTAAGGGGGAAAGTTTCCTGGCACGAAAATCTGGTCTGTGTGGAACATTGTCTATGGGTGGTTACAGCGTCCACCGTCACCTGGGTGATTAGGAAACAAAAGGCACCCTGGGCATCAAGGGTTTGACACAGGCCAGGAAATAACATTGCATCTGTATCCTTTCCCCACTGTTGCATAAGAGACAACAGTTTTTGTGGGTTTGGTATTATAATAAACAGAAATGTTACTAAAATGGATATGTACAGTTCCCAAAGATTCCCACTCCACTACCCGTTGGTAGAGGTGGCCTTGAGCGAAAAAAAAATAATTTGGTTGAACAATAAGAAAATAAATTGCTAATAAAAGAGGGCCTAGGCCATGTAAAATTGTCAAAGGTCATTTCCTTTTCTCGGTGGGGACGGGGATGGAGTGTAGGAACAATTTTCCTGGTTGGGGCTGCTGGAAGAGAAGGTTTAGGTTCTGACAACAATTCAGGGATAGTTTGACATGGGTATGGTACTTGGTCCCTTTTACAATTCGCAGCCTGTGGGATAAATCCCGCCAGCCATTCGGTACCACATTCCCAAGACTATGTCCCACATGTTCCCCCCTGCCAGTGGACTATATTGCGTCTTTTATACCAGGGCCAATTCTTTATATCATTAATGGTCAAAGGCTTAGTCCCCTTCTTTATCTCAGCCGATCGCGCTATCCTTTTCTTTACTGGGGCTGGGCATGGCTTTGTGGGTGGGGTTGGTTTTGTTTTGCACAAGGTTGGTTTGGTCTTTTGTAGGCGGGGGGGGGGGACTTAAAGAGGTTATAGGGATCGGGGTAACGGGAGTACTAGCTTTCCCCAGCATCCAGAAAAACATAAGGGTATCATGAAAATTTAAAAGCAACAAAAGAAACATGGTTACACAAATAAACCAAAGGGACGGTATAAGCCACTTTTGCACCATGGCTGATTCTTTGATTTTTGCTCTTGGATCAGCTATTGCAATAAAGGCCTGGTCTACACTAGGATCTTAAATCGAATTTAGCAGCGTTAATTCGAACTAATCGCTCAACCGTCCACACCAGGAAGCCATTTAATTCGAACTAGGGGGCTCCTTAGTTCGAATTTGGTACTCCACCCCGACAGGTGGAGTAACGCTAAATTCGCACTTGCTAGCTCGAATTAGGCTAGGTGTGGATGCAAATCGAACTTAGTAGCTCCAGGAGCTATCCCACACTGCACCACTCTGTTGACGCTCTGGACAGCAGTCCGAGCTTGGATGTTCTGAGCAGCCACACAGGAAATGACCCGGGAAAATTTGAAATCCTTTTCCTGTCTGGACAGTTAGAATCTCATTTCTTGCTTTGACATCGGGGCGAGCTCCGCGGCACCTGCAACGATGCAGAGCTCTCCAGCAGAGGAGTCAGCCCAATGCAAGAATAGAAAGAGATCCCCAGCATGGACAGACCGGGAAGTCCAGGAATCTGATCGCTGTGTGGGGCGAGGAGTCTGTGCTGTCGGAGCTGCGCTCCAACAAGCGTAATGCAAAGACCTTCGAGAAGGTCTCCCAAGCCATGACACAGAAAGGATACAGCCGGGATGCGATGCAGTGCCGCGTGAAAGTCAAGGACCTGAGGCAAGGCTATCAAAAAGTCAGAGCGGCAAACGGACGCTCCGGAGCACAGCCCCAGACATGCCGCTTCTACGAGGCACTGCATGCCATTCTCGGTGGGTCTGCCACCACTGTCCCACCAGTGACCGTGGACTCAGTGGATGGCATAGTGAGCCAGGACAGTTCCTACTCGATGTTCGCCGATGGGCAAGACGACGAAGGGTCCGTGGAGGAAGGCGCAGGCGACAGCGAACACAATGCCGCTTTCCCTGACAGCCAGGATCTCTTCATCACCCTCACAGAGATCCCCTACCAACCCTCACCGGCCGTGAACCCGGACTCAGAGTCAGGGGAAGGATCAGGCGGTAAGTCGTATAAACAAGAAAATATTTATTTGCTCGAAAACATGTATACCAAAAATATAAATTCTATCTATAAATACTATATCTAAAAGTTTTTAAAGGGAAACTAAACGAACAGTAGGTCTACACAGATTGGGATGGAACAATAGTCCTCCATGGACAATTCCACAAATGCTTCAAACAGTTCCTCAAATACCCTCCGCAGGAGGTTTCGAGGAAGAGGTGCCTTATTTGGTCCTCCGGTGAAGCTCACTCTTCCACGCCACGACATCCTCAGATACAGGGGAACCATCGCCTCTACCAGCATGGCCGCGTAGGGTCCGGTCGGTGAAGTGCTTCCCTTAACATCCTTTCTTTCTGCACTCGAGAGACACGCCTCAGGGTAATCTCGTTACTGAAGTGCTGCATCTAATTAGGGCAATTAGCGAATAGTTACTGTTCTTAATGGTTTACTTATAGTTTGCATAACAAAGCCCCGCGCTTAGCAGCCACGTGCTGTAGGCCACACAGGAAAAGCATACATTGATCTTTCCCCTGCAGTGTCGGGAGTGGCTGCAAAAGGGTCATAGTATCTGATTTCCAGATTGCCTTTAGCACGACGGCACAGCTATCCGTTAACTGATAAGCATAATGTACTGTAAGGCTTACCAGGACTCTCTGCTAGAGGGATTCTGCTATCTCTCCCGACTTCTCCGCTCTCCTGTGCAATGGCGCAGCCAATCAGAGCGTAGGCCAAAATGTTGTGCTTCTCTGGAGACCACGTGACACTTGTTGTCCGGTACGGTCTTCTTCATAGAAATTGACTAGACGGTGTTCACTGTTCGCCAAAATGTATCTGTACAAGGAAATCACTAACTTTCCCCATCACACAGCTTCGGATCCTTCCCGGACTGCCCTGGCATCCCCCTCGCAGAGACTGGCAATGATTAGACGGCGAAAGAAGACTAGGGACGACATGTTCGCTGAACTGATGGCCTGCTCCCGAGCAGAGGCTGCAGAGCAGAAACACTGGAGGGAGACCCTATGTGAGCAGCATCGCACACTCATGGAACGTGAGGATAGGTGGTGGCAGGAAGACCAGCAGACCACCCAAACGCTGCTTGGTCTCATGAAGGAACAAACGGACACGCTTCGTCGCCTTGTTGATGTCCTGCAGGACCGCAGGCTGGAGGACAGGGCCCCCCTGCAGTGTCTCTGCAATCGCCCTCCCCAGCCAAGAAGTCCTGGCCCCCCCTCACCCAAAAGTACAAGACGGAGGGGTGGTAGAGGCCGTGAGAACTGTCACTGAACCAGAGCAGAGCGGCCATGTACCCCGCACTTCTCACGTTAGAAATTTGTAGAAGTGCTTCCCTTATAGGCTCAGCCAGTCCCAAATCCAAGGTTCATCCCCCCACTGTTTATTAGATTAATAAAAGATGTTTGCTGTTAATCACTGTTTCCGTCATGTCTTTCCTGTCAGAGGATTTTTCGGTGTATGGGGTGGACAGGGGTTTCATACTTGCACGGTATAGCCTACAGTACCAGGGTACAGACTTGGGAAAGGATCAACTGCGGGGCACACACACACTGCAGTCAGTAGGCACCAGGGTCATTCTGTGTTGTGTATGCTGCCCCTGATCATTTCGTAATGTGTATGCTTGTCCAGGGTCCTAGCGCCTGCCACGCCATTACTGTGAAGGCAGGCTGCCCTTACGATGCACTTGCAACGGATCCACGAGCCTATCCGCTGCCCTGAGCCCAACAAGAGCCCTCATCCACGGACAGATAGTCACCCTTCTCCCACACCCATCACCCCTTCCCACGCAGAAACCCGCAGCCCACTGCCGTCATCCAAACCCCTATGCAAAGAAGGCACCACTCGCCCCTTCCTGCAAACCCTCCCCTTCATGCAGAACCACTGTCATCCGTCCCCCAACCCAGGGACCTATGTAGGAGCAGGAGGATGTCAGTCCTCTATGGAGGAAGCGGTCTGTACGTCAGTGCACACCGTGCCCAGCACAGTATGCGTCCATGTCTCAACACCAGAACAGAAATGCAAAGTAAAAGAAAGATTTATTAATAATGAGTGTAACAATTAATTTGCTTAAAAACATGCTTTGGAAGTGGGGGAAACTTGGAGAACGCGGCATGTAGCCGCAGATCCAAATCGACACAAACTGACACAGGCCCAGGGTCAGTTTCTCTTGAAAGCAAGTGGAGAGTCATAGGTTACCCTGATCTCCGAGGAAACTTGCTTTCAAAGCCTCCCGGATACAGAGCGCTTCCCGCTGGGATATTCTCTCGGCACGGGTGTCTGGCTGAGCATAAACTGCAGCCAGGCGATTTGCCTCAACCTCCCATCCGGACAAAAAGGCCTCGCCCTTGCTCTCACACAGATTGTGCAGCACACAGCATGCAGCAATAACTACGGGGATATTCTTTTCGCTGATGTCCGAGCGAGTGAGTAAGCTCCGCCATCTCCCCTTGAGACGTCCGAAAGCACACTCCACCACCATTCTGCACTTGCTCAGCCGGTAGCTGAAGAGTTCCTTCTCTCTGTCCAGGGCGCCTGTATAGGGCTTCATTAGCCAGGGCATTAGCGGGTAGGCTGGGTCCCCGAGGATCACTGTAGGCATCTGCACATCCCCAACCGTTATTTTGTGGTCCGGGAAGAAAGTACCTGCCTGGAGGAGTCTAAAGAGACCAGAGCTCCTGAACACATGCGCGTCATGAACCTTGCCCGCCCACCCGACGTTGATGTTGGTAAAACGTCCCCTATGGTCCACCAGTCCTTGCAGCACCATGGAAAAGTAGCCCTTTCGGTTAATGTAATCGCTGGCCTGGTGGGCCGGTGCCAGGATAGGGATGTGAGTCCCATCTATAGCCCCACCGCAGTTTGGGAATCCCATCGCGGCGAAGCCGTCTATGACAACCTGGACGTTTCCCAGGGTCACCACCTTTGAGAGCAGTTGCTCAACGATTGCGTGGGCTACTTGCATCACAGCAACCCCCACGGTAGATTTGCCCACGCCAAAGTGGTTCGCTACTGACCGGTAGCTGTCTGGCGTGGCAAGTTTCCAGAGGGCTATGGCCACTCGCTTCTGCACACTCAGGGCTGCTCGCATCCGGGTGTCCTGGCGCTTCAGGGCAGGGGACAGCAAGTCACACAGTTCAAGGAAAGTGCCCTTACGCATCCTGAAGTTTCGCAGCCACTCTGTGTCATCCCAGACCTGCAGCACTATGCGGTCCCACCAGTCCGTGCTTGTTTCCCGGGCCCAGAATCTCCGTTCCACACCATGAACGTGACCCATTGCCACCATGATCTCCACTGCCCGGCGTACCCTGCTTTCTGAGAGGTCTGCGCCACTCTCCTCACCGTGCTGCCGGAGCCTCCTCGCCCGATTTCTCAGCAGCTGACTGTTGCAGAGGTGGACGATAAGGTGCGAGGAGTTGACAACGGCCATAAGTGCAGCGATGATCGCAGCGGGCTCCATGCTCGCAGTGCTGTGGCGTCCGCGCTGTCACTGACCAGAAAAGTGCGCGAACAGATTTCCCGCCGGCGCTTTCAGGGAGGGAGGGCGTTTGTGAGTGACGGTTGAATGATGACAGTTACCCAAAACCACCCTCGACACATTTTTCCCCCAGCAGGCATTGTGAGCTCTACCCAGCATTCCAATGGGCAGCGGGGACTGCGGGAACTGTGGGATAGCTTCCCACAGTGCACCGCTTCCAAAGTCGACGCTGGCTCCGTGAATGTGGACTCAGAAATTCGAATTAGTGTATTTAGTATGGATACACAAATTCGACTTCATAAGGTCGAATCCACAAATTCGAACTAAGTTGATTCGAAATAGTCTTGTAGTGTAGACAAGGCCTAAGTCTTTTAACAGATTGGTAATAAGTCTTTTCCTAGTTTTCCTTTAGAGTCTTTTCCTGAGGTTATATCTTGGCTCCTTTTCTTGGGGCTCAGGTGTGATAGGGTTGTCTACTAGATTATAAAAAAAAAAAAAGAGTAACACCAAAGAAGACTCCAGAAAGTCAGATTTTTACAATCATAGTGAGAAGTTTATCACCTGACCAGGGACATGAACCCTGGACTCTCAGATTAAAAGTCTGATGCTCTGCCAACTGAGCTAGCCAGGCTCCCATCCCTGGTCAGGTGATAAACTTCTCACTATGATTGTAAAAATCTGACTTTCTGGAGTCTACTAGATTATAGTCCCTTTTAGTGAATTGGTCTTGAATCTCGGGAACGAAGGGTGCCGTAGTGGGATCCAAAGGTGGGGTAACCTTTTTGCAGTGAGAGGCGTGGACCCAACGTGGGAATCCCTGGCACTTGACCGCCGTGTGAGTAACCAACAGCACCTGGTGAAGGCCCTTCCACCGAGGTTCCAAGGAGGATTTCTGCTGGTGCACCTTAAGGTAGACCCAATCTCCTGGCTGCAACGGGTGGCATGCAGTATCCGCAGGTTCAGGCAGGGCGTCTTTAACCTGAGAATGGATAAATATGACATGACGAATTAGTGCCCTACAATAATCTAAAACAGCATCATCATCTAACTGTAAATTAACTTGCTTAGGAAGCAAGGGTGGGGAGACTGGCATTCTCATTGGTCGGGCCATGAGAATTTCATGTGGAGACAACCCATGCTTTCGCATCAGGGTGTTCCTCATTTGCATCAGCGCTAGGGGTAGGGCATCTGGCCACTTAAGGCCAGTTTCAGCACAAAGTTTGGCAAGCTTGTTCTTAAGTTCCCCATTCTTACACTCTACCGCCCCTGCACTTTGAGGGTGGTGAGCACAATGTAAGAGGCTGAAGTACACAAAGGGGGAATATTTCAGTGGGAGCCAGAGACCTGGAAAGGGCTGCTTGCCTGGCGGCAGTATCCGCCAGGGCATTTCCTCACGTAACATCATCGCAGGGTTTCCGGTGGGCCAAACATTTTACTACAGCAATAGAGGAAGGGAGTTGGAGGGCAGACAAAAGGGCCAAGACATAAGGGCCATTACAAATAGGTGAACCGCTAGAGGTAAGAAAACGATTGAGTGTCTCCCTGGGTAACATGGCTCGCAGGAGCTGATCCATGTCAGCCCAGGACGGATCATAACACTGCACAACCATTTTTAATTGTTCCTGAAATTTCTCTGGATCTTCCCGAATTTTAGGAAATTTGTCAAAAAAATTATATAAATCAACTGGTGACCAAGGAGCATGTACAGTTACCAACCGTCCATCTCCTCCAGGTAATTGCCTTAAAGGCAACAGTAAACTCCTTGTCTGAGGGTTAGACAACTCCTCATATCGGTCCCCCGTTTTATCCTGACCCTTCCTTACAAGTGTTCTATATCGGGTACGGAAGGCCGGGGGTGAGGTAGGTGATTTCACAAAGGTTTTTAATAATTCAAAGGCATCTGATAGACGCCTTACTGGATCGTCAGTAGAATCAGTCAGTTGCAGCTTGTGCAATCGCCTCTTCGACATGCTGAGATAACTCTGCAAGTCGTTGCTGAAACACTGGGGAAACCTGCATGGATTCTGAGTTCCCTGAGGAACTCAACTTCCGATTCAGAACCTGACCCTCCCGGAGTCGAAGGAAACTGGGTAGTAGTAGATGTGTAAGAAGGGGGTTCAGAGCGGACAGGGGCCTCCCTTGAGGGACCTACTGAGTCGTCCCCTTCCTCATCCGAGGCTGGGGCTTGGTGGGCCACTGTCTGCACTCCAGGAACAGATCAATCACATCGGGAGATGGGCTGATGGGGTTAAACAAGAAGCTGCCGCCTTCCTAATAGGGCGAACAGGAAAAAGGGATGATTTCGGGCCAGCACTTGGCTGGTCCGTAGGGCCATGCGTAAGGCTCAATTTTTCCTGTGTCTCTCTAAGCTTTTGTTTAAGTTTCTCCTGAGAATCCTTTAGCCCCCTAACCTGAGACTCTTGACGCCATTTTCCCATTTCATCATACCACAAAAAATGCGCATCAAACTGTCCCTGAGGTACGGCGTTGGCAAGAAGGGCTCCCCTTAGGTGCACAATTCTGTCAAGGTTGACACTTCCCTCCAGGGGAAACTGCAGTTTCAGATCATCCCTAGTATACCAATTCCATCTCTCTAAATATTTACACGTCGACGATCCATAATGCACATACATATAAGCAGCAGGGGTGCCTTTAGGTGGGACCGGAATGTCTTTCGACTCTCCGGACCCCATTCTCACCCCAGCTCTTACTCTCACTCAAGCCAAATCACACAAGGAACGCTTATTAGGACTGCCCCGGTTCTATCACCAGTGGCCCACCAGGCCCACCGACCTGCCCATGGCAGGTACACAAGGGAGCAGGTTCCGAGGCTCGGGATACCGCCTCTGCTAAACCTACAGGGCGAGCGGGTAAGGGGGGGCGGGCTAACAGAAAAGCCCGTGGCCCCCGCACGTCTCTCCTCAGCCCTGAGCACCAGCCTTCAAGCCAACGGTGCTGCAGCAGCTTCCGAGCTGACGGTGTGGTTTCCCTGGGGCTTCCCTTCTCTCCAAGAAGGGAAGGGAGCTTATAGCTCCGGGGGAAAACAAAGGGACCCTGCGGCCTTTCGGTGAAGGCAGTGCTCAAAGAGCAGTCACAGGATCATGGGGATGTGGAGAGGGAAAAGGGTAACGGGCCAGGGAATGTACATGCACCTCGACTGGTTAGTCACTTACCAAGGCCTGCCAGTCGGGGAAGCTTCTACAGTCTCTCTTCAAGCAGGGTTGTGGGGCTTGCTTTCGAGACACTCCCGGTCACGAGCTTTCGCTTCGCAGGAGGTTCGGTGCGTCTTCCCACAACCAACAATCACACTGGCCGCATGGCCTTCACACACATACAGGCACGTTCCTGGCAGTCACCAGGGCGAATACTGCTCTGGTCCCTCCCGACCTGGCGGCTCCGGGACCCCCAAACCCCTAAAAAGGCGATCAGTTCCCTCGGACGAAAAGGAGTGCGGGTCCGAGGCTTGAGCTTGCCGGCACCACCAAACGACTCGGGACCCGTTACCACACCGGGAATTACACGGGTCAAAACAACCTCAGAAAAAGGCGTCTGGCCTGCCTGATGTTAAAAGTTCAGATCCAGCTTGTGAGTTACCCCAAGCCGGAGCCTACGGATCAGTCCTCCTCCAGACCCCTCTAGAGATTTCAAAAGGTCTCTTCCCTTCCAACCCCTGGGCCCATCTGAGAGGTAACTGCCCGCGGTCCTCCGATCCAGGGATGTCATCTGTGGATCCCGGACGAGCCCCCAAATTGTTGTGGGAAAAAAAAAAAAAAAATCGACCACACCTTTGAATTTTTGGATCAGACGGCCGGAGGCACTTTTACTTAAGTACAAGCATGCATGCAGGGAGAGAGGTAGCGTATTCCCCCGTAAGGGTTAAGCCCCCCTCTGCCTGTTACAGATTTTTACCAAGCTTATAAAGGTTAAAACCGCAAATTAGCATTTACTTAAAATTCCCTTATTTGGGAGTAGCAATTGTAACATTAGCAAGCTACTTCAGTTTTCTTCCATATATGGTGTTTCCTTTCATTGTTTCTGGGCAGTTTTTGTTGGTGGTCTGCCAGTCTGAAGACCCTTTCTTTGGGGTTACATTATGCAGGCTAAAATTCATAAAGCAATCTAAAAACAAGCTGAGCACTCTTTTCTTTTTTGAGTTACTAGCTTTTATGGATCCAGGTTCAGATATAGTGTTCTCAACCACACACTAGAGGGGATTGGGGGGGGGGGGGTGTTATGGTAATATTCCCTAGCATAGACATTTCCCTTAGAGGGAGGAACTTTTCTGTGTTTGACATCAGTAGTTTTCAATTTAGTGCTGTTTACAAGCATTTCATTCACTGCCACTCCATCCCCCAAAAGCCCTTGTATTCCATTTCTTTAACCCCGCAAAATCCAAAGGCCTATAAGAGAACAGATATTTGAGGAGGATCACAAGTTTGACACAGAAACTGGTTTGATGAAAACTAGTTATTAGGCAATCATTTATTAGTTTCAAAAGCACCTCTATCTGGCCTTTGTTAGTACAAGTCTAGCTCTGCCCTAGGCAGGTAGGACATAGAAACAGGGAAATCACAATGTGTTTCATCAAAACAAGCAATCTGAGAATCACTGAGTAACTCAGTAATGCGGTTATATTTAAGGATCCAAAAAGGTTTTTATTGAAACCTTAATATTTAGGAGATTACTATTCTGCAACACTTGGTCCAAAATTCAGTAGAGTCAGCACAAGAACTGTCTGAAATGCTTTGGATTCTTATATTTTGACCTACCATCCCAAATTTCCTTTAATTCAGAGATGAGGTGGACTGGTTTTAGCACATTTACCAGTGGACAGGTGTTCCATTCAAAAGCCATCTCAACTGCCCCCCTTGTTTGCAGATTCATATATGCCAAGATCTGAATCGACATGGAACCTGAACTATGCTCTCACCCCTGGAAGCTGTTCTTACTGGTCAAGATTGAGGCACAACAACATTACAGTATTTAGCATTTAGTGCTCAGAAATGTTTACAGCCTTCTCTAGTTTAGCTCACACCCATATGAAATAGATGTTATTCCCATTTAATGATAGTGTAAGATCACATGCTTCACCAAATGCCACAGAGGACATTAGAACTAGGATTAGAATTCTATTCCCAGTCTGTTTTTTTCAGTTAGGGACAAGTTTTATGCAGCATTTCACATAGCAATGAGACTACAGACTCTCAAACAAATGATTGCAGCATATTGCTTTCATTTGAAAGACTGGTCTCTTCAGAAAGCTAAAGTACAATGTAGATAGCAGAATGAACATTTCAGCCATGAAATGCCACTTAGATGTACATGTAAGTAGTCATCCATTGAGATATACCAGTTCATTACTGCCTTGCACAGAACTGAAGTGCCTGTAGCTGACTGTTCTTTTAAGCACTCAGTACAGTAACTCCTCACTTAACGTTGCAGTTATGGTCCTAAAAAATGTGACTAAATGAAATGTTAAGCGAATCTAATTTCCCCATACGAATTAATGTAAATGAGGGGTTTAGGTTCCAAGGAAATTCTCTCACACACACAAACAAAGTTTTAAACAAACAAGTTAACACTGGTACACAGTGATGATGATTGTGAAGCTTTGTTGAAGTGGAGGAGTCAGAGGATGGGCTATTTCCCTTACCACTAAATGATGAACTAGCAATTGGCTGAGCCCTCAAGGGTTAACTCTCACTCTGCAAGGCAGCAGGACGGACATATGCACATTTCCCTCAAGTACACTGCCTTGTTAATTAGATCAGCTTGCTGAGACTCCATCCTTGCAACTCTGAGCATTTCATAGACTATCAGGGTTGGAAGGGACCTCAGGAGGTCATCTAGTCCAAGATCCCCAGCTAAATCCCCAAATGGCCCCCTCAGGGGTTGAACTCACAACCCTGGGATAACAGGCCAATGCTCAAACCACTGAGCTATCCTGAGCCCTGCTCTATGGAAGATGGTGTAAGTGGGGTACACCCTGACAGCCCCCCTCTTCCTTCCCTCCCCCCAACACAGCAAGCAGGAGTCTCAGGGAGCAGTTCCAAGGCAGAGGGCAGGAGCAGCACATGGCGGGGGGGGGGGGGGGGAGGGACACTGCTGAACTGCAGGCAGCTGCTGCACAGGGAACTTAGGGGAGCTAATAGGGGGCTGCTGGTCCACCCTGGTTCCAAGCCCCCACCAGCTAGCTGCAAGGGGCTGCTCTTCCTGCAAGCAGCAGACAAAGCAGGTGGCTGCCAAACGACATTAGAAGGGAGCATTACACAACTTTAAACAAGCATGTTCCCTAACTGATCAGCAATGTAACAACGAAACAACGTTAACCGGGACAACTTTAAGTGAGGAGTTACTGTACACCTGAACTGATGTTAAAAGTCTGACATATCAATTAGCAAATGAAATACACAAAAAAAAAAAAGGTACTGTCAGGTCAAATTATGCTCCAAACTGGGATTTTGTAAAAATATTTTACAAAAACCAAGACTAGTAGAAATGCAAATTCTTTATTCCCATAGAAAATATTTAAAAAAATTCCCCTGCTGTATGCATGAAACAAACATGCTATTGTATGAGAAATTTAAGTTGATAAGATAATACTTAGAGGGAAAAGTGTGAAACTGACCTATTTTCATTGTAAAAGAAGAGAAATGTAGAAAGTATTAAAAACTAATAACAAAGGGTAAATTAGATTTAATTAGTTTAAATAGTCCAAGGTATTATTTGTAATACAGGTAAGTAAATATTCAGTCAACTCTCATTAAATATTTAAAACAATAAGAAGAGGCAAGCAACTGTCTTCACAGGAATTTATGTCATAAAAGTCTTGTTTGTGCTAATGATTCCCTTTATGATCATGATGATCATGATTCAAGATTATAAATTGTTTACATCAATGCTGTCCTTGACCAATCCAGCACAAATGAATAAAGTGGAAAGTAAATATTGTCTTCCATATGGTATTATCATAAGGAAAACAGATTTGGAATTGTTGCACTTCAGTCTAACACCATTATTCAGGGCCGGTCCACACTAACACTGTAAATCGATCTAAGTTACGCACGCTAGTTCCAGGGTGGATAAAAATCAATGATTTAAAGAAAGAAATAACTTTAAAAATTGCTTTTCTTTAAATTGGATTTTTTTTGATAAAAGGTTTTTTCCCCCTCAAAAAGCATATCTAAATATAGTTTTAATTAAGATCATTATGGCTCAAAGATCCTTCTCCATCCATAGAATAAGGATTATCGTAAAATTCTACTTAGTATGAGCACATATATATTCATGTAATGTTTAAGAAAAGGTTTGTAAATGAGTTCCAATAGTTCCATCGGATTAGGAAACTCAATCATATGTGGTTCCAGGGCTTCTGTACAGATTATTTTAGGTTAATCTTTCTATCTACCCAATGGGACTCAGTGCTCAGTCAAGAAGTATACACATCAGAGGATGCTTAGTATTGCAGTTTCTCAAACCTGTGGAATTAGAAGTCTCCAGAGAATAACATGCTTGTTTTATTGTAAAAAAACATTTTGGGCTGTTAAAGAAATAACTATATAGAGGTGAGAAACAACAAGACCTCAACCCCAACTGTCGACTCTCTGCAAATTCAATCCCTTACCCCTCTCTAAAAGTGGCAAAGTTACAAAAAGCTCAATGAATAGAAGAATGTTGGGGCCGAATCAGATCAAGTCTGGACATAAATGTGAGAAGGGAGGGACAGGCAGTAAAAACAAAAGTTAAAACTGTTTGAGCAGCATGTTCGCAAAGTCTTGAGTGTCTTTACTGAGTGTAGCCCTTTATTGATTTTAAGAACTATCCATACCATTCTCTCTCACTAGAAGGGAAGCACCTTATAATGGCAGCAAGGCCAAAAAAATAGAGCCATATTGGGAATAAGAATTATTCAAGAAATATATGTTAGCCTAAAGACATTTTAAAGAAAGTCATAACCAGTGAACTGGTGGAAGTCACTTAAGCACTTCAGACTGTTGAAGAGTAATAATCTCACTTTAAAACAGCAGTATGCTTCTTCTGCCAGTGTAACAAAAGAATAATTTTCTTCCTTTGGACAAATTCATTCCAAATTGAGAAATTGTATTGGGACCTGAAAAAGCAATAAAGCTTGTTTTTTTCTTCCTCTTTCCAGATTAATGAACAAACAGGAAAATGAAATGTGGAAGATGACTGAGGTTCAGCTGCAGAATTCCAGTATTTTTAAGTTTTATAAGCTGATGAGGCTGACAGTCAATTTAAAACTATTTTAGTATAAAACAATTTAAATAAAAACAAACCTTATTTAAAAAACCAAGAATGTTTAAAACTAAATTCAAATATTCTATGCATGTATTGTTAAAATTATAGGTTTGGCTGTTGAAGAAAAAATCCAGAATACCTAAGGTTGTTTTAAGTAAATAACACAATATAAATGTCTGTCTGGTGATGCTCTCCTCCTGAATACAGCTATGGAAGAAAATCCACCAAAATGTTATGATTAACCTGTTGAATTGGAGATAGTTTCACCTCCCAGTAACTTCATAAATATCTGCTTCAATTACTAAAAATTCTAAACAATCATTCATTTTCTGATATAGCTGTAAAA